>NC_084626.1:40340858-40510858 GCF_033978795.1 Nerophis ophidion
TTAGGGGCTCTGTACAGCTCCTCATATCACCTTGACAATGGTCTATCTGATAATTATTGTGAACACATACTCAGTACCGTGTTCAATGATCTGATTAGAAAGGAAAAGGCGTGAGTTTTCTTGCTAATTCTCACACGTCAGTATTAGCTTGCTATTTGTTTTGCTGTGTAAAGAGAATGTCTTGTACAAACTGATAATAGGATAATAAGCTTAGTGAATAAGATGTCAAAGCACCGTCACAAGTGTCCACCTTTTGCATCATTTGTTCTTGTTCTTCCAGGAAGGATCAAAATCTCCTGTCCACCATAAACTGCTGGTATTTGGTGCTGGACCAGACCAGGCGGGAGAGCAGAGACCACGCCACACTCAGCGACATCTACAACAACAACGTCATTGTGCGTCTGGCGCACGTAGGCGAGGATGTCCTCAGACTTTTCAAAAAGGTCAGATTTATGAATGCATCATCAGTAGGATGCCATGCCGGCAAAATATCACAGAATATCTATGCTTTCATTGTATTTTACTTCAGGATATTTAACTCCTTTTTTATTCCAAGTAATGTTTTAAAAGACTAAATGTAGTTGATAAGTTATGTTAAGCTATTGTTGAGTTCAATAATTTTCTGAATAATCAATTTTTCCAAACTGTGGCGTTTTGTCACGTTGTCAAGTGTCTCTGCTGCCTCTTCTTCTTACCTAGCATCTGGCTACATGGTACTATTTGATCGAATACTCTTTTACAGTGGTTCTCAAAGTGGATTTCAGGGCCCCCCCTTAGAAGGGACTAAATTGACCCTTACATGGTCTGTAATTCTGGCCCCGTTTGCGCTGCACACCAAATCGGATTTTGTTTGCCAATCTAATCGCTCCATTGTGTTTCAAATTTGATTGTTTGGCATCAGATTCAGGTCATTCAGGAGGTAATCCGAATCCGATCTGAGCTCCTCAAATGGGACTTGATCCGCCTCCGCTTGGGTTGGTTTCCTGTGGCTCCACTATGGACGGGACTCTTGCTACTGTGTTGGATCCACTTTGGACTGGACTCTCACGGTTGTGTTGGATCAACTATGGATTGAACGTTCACAGGATCATGTTAGACACGCTCGACATCCATTGCTTTCGGTCCCCTAGGGGGTGGGGGGGTTGCCCACATATGCGGTCCTCTCCAAGGTTTCTCATAGTCATCATTGTCACTGTCACCAACGTCCCACTGGGTGTGAGTTTTCCTTGCCCTTATGTGGGCTCTATCGAGGATGTCGTTGTGGTTTGTGTTTTGGTTTGTGCAGCCCTCTGAGACACTAGTGATATAGGGCTATATAAATAAACATTGATCGACTGATTGAGAAACTTCAGTCTAAGTAGCAATGGGACCTGAATGCGACACGTGGATGAGACTTTCTCCTCAACTTTGGGAGACCTATTTCATTTGTATGAGCGAGTAAGAACGGAGCCAGCCAGCGGAAGTGGATCCTTCATCACAACTATATTTTTTGATCCGAAAGAAATAGCAGTTGTTGAAGGACTGGAATTGACGCTGTGGCCTATTTGCTTACATTTGAATTGGAAAATAAAGTTAACGTTGAGGCACGCTGATGTCCGAACCTCCTCTACTTAAAAGCCATAAAAAGATTAGAACGTCCCAAATATATTACCGTACACAATATATATCAATTCATACATTATATTACTCCAGCAAGGAGGAGAACTTTGAGTGCGTTTTAAGGTAGGTGCTGAGGTGTGTGTAATAGATAGACACCAATACTCGTTAGGGTTGTGAAGTGTGAATTATATTTATATAGCGCTTTTCTCAAGTGACTCAAAGCGCTTTACATAGTGACACCCAATATCTAAGTTACATTTAAACCAGTGTGGGTGGCACTGGGAGCAGGTGGGTAAAGTGTCTTGCCCAAGGACACAACGGCAGTAACTAGGATGGCACAAGCGGGAATCGAACCCGTAACCCTCAAGTTGCTGGCACGGCCACTCTACCAACCGAGCTATGCCGCCCCAGTACGGTATACTGGTATTGGTATAGTACCTTGATACTAAAGAATCATATTCGGTATGCTACCTTCTTTGAAAAAATAACGGTATACCAAAATATTGTTATCAGGACAACATTAATACCCGCTAAACGTTGCCTATTGGTTTATATTAAGTGGTGCCTTCTGTGGTTGGTTAGATTAAGACACATGGGACTGATGGATTGGTGTGGGATCGGTTATTTCGGACAGTCAATCATAGTCACTCGTACCATGGCAAGCCCTGACAACCTAAGTTTATTAACATGAATAAAATACATGTAGAGTAGTGAGTGCGTGGGGAAATATAAATGTGGGAAATGTCAAGTGTGACGCATCGCGTGAGAACGGGTTCAACTATCATGCTCTAAGCGTGACACTTGCCAGCTCTGATATCATTAAGAATGAGACAGCAGGATGCTAATGTTAGCAACACTAGCTTTCTGAGCTGAATGCTAACATTAAACATTTCAATATCATGCCAGGTTAGCAACACTAGCATAGTTATGTTGGTTACATTACTGTTTACCATCATGCTAGGTTAGCATATTAGCTGAGGAAACAAATAAATGACGAAACGTACAACTCCCACATCTGTGACTGACTGATGGCGGTTGGTCATTACAATCAATCTAACTGCTCCACTCTGTATTCCTACTCCTGAGTTATACGGTCTGCGCTCGTCACGCACATTGTGAATACAATGGTGTGTTTGTCTGACGTAGTTGCTATGGGTTACACTCATAACAGATCTGCTAAGTATGCACTTTGTGTGCAGATAGGAAAGCACTTGTGGTTCATGAGGCTGTGATGCATGTTTGTGTTCCAGAGAAGATAAATCTCTTTTGTTTGACCACAAAGACAGCCAGGATTATTTATGTCCTCTTGGGGGTTCGCTTCTGTCACGATGTCGGCCTTTAATGGCCTTTAACCAGCATCCACCTAGTCCTTCATGTGCTCAGTGCGAATGATAACTGTCTTCATCCGCAAAAGCTTTGATATATCACACATGTGCGCCTGGAAGGAGCATGTCTTGTTTTTTGCGGAGTAAACAGAGCAAATGTGCTGAGGTTCAAATCTCGTGGAAATATGAGGTTGTTATTTTTTGACAAGTTCTCCTATACTTTGAGAGTGAACTTCACACTAATACTTACCTTTGACACCTTTCTTCCGCGGGGCCTCCGAGTCCTTTCAGAGGATACGTTTTGTTCTTCATAGCACCTGAACAACAAAAAGGTGATAACCCTCAGCAAAAATTGTGCCGAATGTAATGTTTTCACAAGTCGGTACATCTAAACTACGATTATACCTTATACTATTGTTGTCCCGATACCAATATGTTGATACCAGTACCTGTACTAAAATTATTTTGATACTTTTTGGTAATTTCAATACTTTTTTAAATAAAAGGGACCACAAAAAATTGCTTTATTGGCTTTATTTTAACAATAAATCTTACGGTACGTTAAACAAATGTTTCTTATTGCAAGTTTGTCCTTAAGTAAAATAGTTAACATACAAGATAACTTGTCTTTTAGTAGTAAGTAAGCAAACAAAGGCTCCTAATTTAGTCTGCTGATGTATGCAGTAACTTATTTATCATTTATCATTCTATTATTTTGTCAACATTATTAAGGAAAAGTGGTAGAAAATGAATTATCAATCTACTTGTTCATTCACTATTAATATCTGCTTACTTTCTCTTTTAACTTCTGTTAAAATGTAATAATCCTTTATTATTCTGTTGTTTGATACTCTACATTAGTTTTGGATGATACCACAAATTTAGGTATCAGTCCGATACCAAGTAGTTAAAGGATCCTACATTGGTCATATTCAAAGTCCTCATGTGTCCAGTGACATATTTCCTGAGTTTATAAACATAATATACATTTAAAAAAAAGGAAAGGAGATGTTGTGATGCCAAAAATATTGACGTAATTACAGCAGTATCGCTCCTGTTCTTGGTATCATTACAGTGGATGTCAGGTGTAGATCCACCAATGGCATTTGTTTACATTTAGACGCCAGTGAGCTACGGTACATGTGTAGTGAAGCATGTTTAGCTAATCCTCTTCCTCCAGGGATGATTCTTGTAAGAAACGTACTTTATTTGTCGCCATTTAAAAATTAGCTAAAACACTGCCGACAGCGGCCGAACATTAGGCTCTAGCTAGCTAGCCATATCTTAAAGCACCTCTTCCTGAGGGATTTTCAGTCTTATAACTTCACCTTTATCGTTAGATTCAAGCCAAAATGAGGTAGCATCTCGAACTGTTACCGGGAGGGCATTCCAGACTACTGAAGTCCGAATGGAAAACGCTCTATAGCCCGCAGACTTTCTTTTGGGCTCTGGGAATCACTAATAAGCGGGAGTCCTTTGAACGCAGATTTCTTGCCGGAACATATGGTACAATATGGGGACGGCGTGGCGCAGTCGGAGAGTTGCCGTGTGCAACCCGAGGGTCCCTGGTTCAAATCCCACCTAGTACCAACCTCGTCATGTCCGTTGTGTCCTGAGCAAGACACTTCACCCTTGCTCCTGATGGGTGCTGGTTGGCGCCTTGCATGGCAGCTCCCTCCATCAGTGTGTGAATGTGTGTGTGAATGGGTAAATGTGGAAGTAGTGTCAAAGCGCTTTGAGTACCTTGAAGGTAGAAAAGCGCTATACAAGTACAACCCATTTATAATACAATCGTCAAGATAGTCTGGAGCTAGACCGTGTAGTCTTTATACGTAAGTAGTAAAACCTTAAAGTCACATCTTAAGTGTACAGGAAGCCAGTGCAGGTGAGCCAGTATAGGCGTAATATGATTAAACGTTCTTGTTCTTGTCAAAAGTCTAGCAGCCGCATTTTGTAGAGTTAAACCAAGACAGGGCTAAGTCTGACATACTAATTCGTGTTTTGATACGCTCTAATAAAATATTATGATTGACGGTATCGACAGCAGCGCTAAGATCGACGAGCAGCAACATATATGACTCATCAGAATCCATCGTTAGCAATAGATCATTAGTCATTTTTGCGAGGGCTATCTCCGTAGAGTGATTTGCCCTGAAACTGGATTGAAAGGTTTTACATAGATTGTTAGACGCTCAGTGTTCATTTAGCTGCTCTGCAACAAATTTTCTGAGGATTTTCGAAATAAAGGGAAGGTGAGGCACCGGTCGGTAGTTTACCATGAGGTCAGGATCGAGGTTAGGTCTTTTAAGGAGAGGATGAATAACCGATTTTTTTAATGCTAGGGGAACAGTGCCAGAGGAAAGAGATACGTTTATAATATTTAGCACTAATGGACTTAATAATGTGACGACAGGGGGTGGGGGACCGGTACTTTTCAGAGGCGATATAGTACAGAAAATGATCCATTACTATCGCGGTACTATACGGTGTATTGTACAACCCTACTTCATACTTTGCACTTTTTTAAAGACAAGTTTGTTTATGTGTCTAATGTCCACTGGTGTTGTCATACGTATATCGATACTTCAATACTAAGGTGATACCAACATCTAAAAAAGATATTCATACCTACTTTTCCAGTATTGTCAGTACAGAACACTGTACAACATTTTTCCTAAACAAACTCCATCGATTCTCAGAGTGTGAGCACTGAGTCTCGGCTAAAGAAAAATACCTGATTTCTTTAAAAAAAAAAAATGATCCAGTGTTTGTATATCTTTATTTATTCATGAAAGTCATTAACAAATGTTGAGTTGGTGCTTCCGTTTGGCCCCTTGCTCATAAACAAATGCTAATGGAAGTGAGTGAGTGTAGCATAACTGTAGGTATGGAGTAACAACACACCTCATAAGCGCCTGCTTTGCCAGAGAATAAGACGTAGCAGAATTGATTTATGATGCACTTCAGCCACTTTGTCACTATATTTAGCCATTAGAAACCCATATTAAAAGTGAAAGAGAGGTGTAGCTTGCATTTATTCAATAATCAAATACAAATGGTCACACGTGAAGGTGTAGATCCGCCACCACAAGCCCAGAGAGTGTGCATTACTACCACAGCGTGCAGAAAAGCTCCAAAAGTGTGCAAGCCAATGGTTATCACTTCCGTAAATGCTACACACAGCTGAGAGACACTCTTCTCTTGTTTTGGCAACACTTTGAACACCACTGCTTTCCTGATTTTATCCAGGAAGGTATAGTGTGGCCTGGGGGTCATTTGCTAAATACACCTCTTTTAATGGCACATTGGAGAAATAAAAACAAATATATTTAAAAATATAATGTAATGTGAAGAGGTTGAAATGTTGATACTGCTAATAAATAAAAACACAATTATTTGTCCTTTAAACATTTTTTAAATAATTTTTATTAGCCTATTTTAGTAATTATAACATGTAAAATCTCATGTAAAAAATATACGACATAATGCAGCAAGAATTATTGTGTAAAAATATGGGGAAACAACTACAAAAGTGAACTTCATTCACGAACGGTGTTACAAAAAAGATCAATTAAAATAATACATAATGTTTTATATAGAGAACTTACTAACACTTTATTTATTGAATCACAAATATTGAAATTCAACAGTGTAGTGCATTTGCAACCAGCTAAAATTGTGTACAAAGCAAACTGTAACCTGCTACCCAAGAATGTAAAACAGTTCTTTTCAACAAAAGAGGAGAAATATAACCTTAGAGGAAAATTTAATTTAAAACTTTTGTATGCCCGTACAACACTTAAATCTTTTAGGATATCTGTATGTGGAATCAAATTATGGAATGGGTTAAGCAAAGAAATCAAACAAAGCACCAATATAATTCAGTTTAAGAGACTGTTCAATCTACAAGTGTTTACAAAATACACAGAACAATAATTATGATGAACATTTTGAACCCTTTTTTTTGAGATAATGATTATTTATGTATTTAACATTTGTTTACTTACTATGGTATTTTATTGATTTAATATTTGTTCACTGTTCGGTTACAGAGAACAAGGAAATGGGATAAAATTACTATGGTATGTAAAGGGGTAGGATTAAATAAGCTCAGGTTCTTCCTACTCTTTTTCGGACGTGCTGTAATGAAACAACTGGAAATACGTGATGCATTACATTGTATCGTATGCATGTTCGAAATAAACTGAAACTGAACTAGACTGAACTGAATGAAGATTTCACACGACCACCATACTGAAAAAAGATATTAATGACAATATTGTTTGTTTTGTGTATTTTGAGGCTCCACGTCACTGCTGTTCTTTTTACGATGTAAAATAGTTGACTATTGTTATTATTTATGATCATATTATAAGCACAGTTTTGTTCTGTTGTATATACAGTATCTCAGGGCATTCAATCGATCGCTTGACTGATTCAATGACTCGACTGCTTGGTTTGTCTTGGAAGACGTTTCGCCCCTCGTCCGAGTAGTGTAAAGTCTATGACCACGAACTGATGAAGCCTACTTAGATGTGCGGCGAAACGTCTTCCGAGACAAACCAAGCAGTGCAGTTGCGATCGATTGAATGCTCTGAGATGACAATGACCTGTGTAGCTCCTTTCGATACACGGCAACACAGGGAAGTTCTTTTTTGTAAAACGGGCGTTTGTTGACTCCTTCTTGCTGTATACACCATCCACGCCGACACGCCTCCACACCAACGCCAACACCAACGCCGTGAGAACTTACAAATGCAGTACAATACAGTACATCAGTCTTTGAATTTACATCAATAAACACTTGGAAATAAATTAAATTACAAAATATACAATACCTCGTTGGCTGCTTGTAACGAAAAGAGGTTCTAAGGATCACTTGCTTAAAGTTTTACACAAATTATCGAATACACTCAAATCTTTTGAGGAGCTGAAGACAACGTGCTCAAGCACCCTCCCCTCTTGCATTTTCTACTTTGTTTACGGTCCGTGTGTTCGCAACATCACAACAATTGTTCCGCTTTGCAACACAATTAACACAATACATATACATTTTGCTCAGGATATTTTACAATCACACATTTTCTAATAATATTTTATAACTCTGCATCATTAACTTATTTATTAATATTTATTTATTTATCAAACATATTTAAAGTATGAAAACTCTCAGAAACAGCTACACTCCCACCAAATCACTCATTGGCCTAAAATGTGGGATTTTTTCCCTTTTATCAAAACCAGTTTCAAGCATTTGTATGTGTGCGTTTTAATTGGCTTCTACTAATGTTACTATTTTATGAATAGGTCTTTCTAGATGAATCAGTCGTGTGTGAGGTTTGTCCTTGTCAACAGTAGTCTCACTGAGCACCAGTTTCAGCTTGCGCACCATGCCATCTCTTCCAGGCTGAGCTTCGACCACTCTTGCGAGCTTCCATTCATTTCTTGGGCTACACTCGTCCTTTAAAATCACAATGTCGTTCACTTGTGAGTTCCTTGATGGGCTGTGCCATTTCTGTCGCTGTTGTTGGTTCAGCAGATATTCTCGCTTCCATCTTTGCCAGAATTCATTCGCCAAGAACTGCACTTTTCTCCATCTCTTGTGCAAATACAAATCCTCTTTACAGAACTGGCCCGGTGGTGGCAGTATTACTGCAGATTTCATGGTGAGAATATGGTTTGGTGTAAGAGGCTCTGGAGCTGTTGGGTCATGAAGATTAACACTCAAAGGTCGGCTGTTGATAATGGCCATTGTTTCATACATGAGCGTCTTCAAGCTTGTGGTGTCAAGTCTGTTAGCCCACTTGTCAAGCATGGTCGTCAGGATGCTTCTAATCATCCGAATTTGACGCTCCCAGACTCCACCCATATGACTTGCTGATGGGATGTTCACAATGAACTCACAACCAACTGCTCTTTGGCGCTCTTGATCTATGCCCTTGAGTACCTCTGCAAATTCTCTTCTAGCGCCCATAAAATTTGTTCCCTGATCACACCTCAGTTGTCGTACGGGGCCTCTGATTGCGATGAATGTTCTGAGAGCGTTTATGAACGCATCAGTGGTCATGTTGTCTAGGGTCTCTATATGCACTGCTCTAGAACATAAGCAGGTGAAGATCAATCCATATCTTTTAAGTTATTTTCTTCCTTCCTTTACAAGAAATGGACCAAAACAGTCGAGCCCGCAGTAGGTAAATGGAGGGCTTGTCAGAGTTCTTTCTTTTGGGAGATCTGCCATTTGTTGAACTTCTGTGGTTCTCCTGTACCTTCTGCATGGGACGCACTTGTAAATGTGTGAGGACACAATACTTCCGCATCCAAGAATCCATATTCCATTTGCGCGTATCTCATTCATTGTCATCCCTCTTTCTTGGTGGTGTACACGCTCATGGTGATATTTCACAATTAGGTCTGACACGTGATTTCCTTGGCAATATTGCAGGGTGCTTCACGTCATGATGAAGGGATGACTGCGACAACCGTCCTCCCATCCTGAGTATATTGTTTGCCTCAAGGTAAGCATTGAGCCGGTAGAGCTTGTTGCGTTTGACGAGTTTTTCAGCTCCATTGCATTTGAGTTTGTTTATCTCATCAGCAAAGGCTTCCTCTTGTGTGAGCTTGATGATGAAGAACTCTGCTTCACGTCTGTCTTCAAGGTTTGTAGTTTGGTCTGTCCCTACTTGACTTCCACTACGTCTCCTGACACATTTCTTCAGTCTGGCGACAGCTTTCAGAGCTCTTGACCAATCTGAGAACTTGCTTAGACGGCTGATCAATGGGTTTGTGGTTTCGGCCTTGACGGTATGGACATGAGCTTTCCGCAGTTCTGGGTCAGCGTCATCCACTTCTATTATTGCTTCTTTGACTGACAGACTTGGTTGCCAAAGGAAGTCTGGTCCCTTCAACCAACATGAGTCCTTCAATTGGCCTGCACTGGCTCCTCTAGACGCAATGTCTGCTGGGTTGTCTTCAGAATTGACATAGTGCCATTGTGCAGGGTTGGTACTGGATTTGATTCGCCGTATGCGGTTCGCAACGAATGTATGGAATCTCTTGGCATCATTGTTCACATAGCCTAAAACTACTTTGGAGTCGGTCCAGTAATATTCGTGTAGTGCTTCAATCTCAAGTTCTCTTTTGATGGAATCACCATTGCGCACAGATGTTACTGCAGATGATAGCTCGAGTCTTGAGATTGTGGTCAGTTTTGTGGGGGCAACCCTTGCCTTTCCCATGACGAGTGAACAGCTGACCTGCCCAGTTTCACTTATGAGCTGAAGGTATGAGCAGGCACCATACCCTATGCAACTCGCGTCTGAAAAGTTATGCAGTTCGTATTGTAAGGTCTTTCCAAACTTGTCAGGTAAGTAGCTTCTTTGGATTCTCATGGATGCCAATTCAGGTAAGTCTCTCAGCCATGACTCCCACAGTGGGCAGACGTGTTCTGGAAGAGTTTCGTCCCAGGTTACGTGTTCTGGAAGAGTTTCGTCCCAGGTTACCTTCTCGCTGCACAGTGTCTGGAGAATCTGCTTACCGAGCAGTATAAATGGCGCCACAAAGCCAAGTGGGTCGAAGACAGAGGCAATAGTTGAGAGCACTCCTCTTCTAGTAAGTGGTTTGTCCTTAACAATAATTCTGAATTGAAATTTGTCTGATTCAACACACCACTGGACACCGAGGGCTCATTCGATGTGTTCTCCTAGTGCAATGTCTTGATCTTTGATTTGGGTGCATTCCGTTGGTGGCACTGAGTTGACGACATCCTTACTGTTAGACACAAACCTGTGTAGTCTCAGGTTTTTCCGTTTTGCATAGGGCTCTTGACTCTTCTATCAGGCTGATTGCCTCTGTAGGTGTGCAAACGCTTGTTAGGCCATCGTCAACATAAAAGCTTCTTTGGATGAACCTTATTGCCTCTTCAGTGTAGCGTCCACGGCCTTGTTCCGCGAGGTGTTTGAGAGCAAAGTTGGAGCAGCCAGGTGACGAAGCTGCACCAAACAAGTGCACACGCATCCTATACACTGAGGGTTTAGAGTTCATATCTCCTTCGTCCCACCAGAGGAACCTCAAGTAGTCCTGGTGTTCCTTTACGACGTGAAATTGGTGGAACATCTTCTCAATGTCACACATTATGGCGATTGGGCCCTTCCTGAATCGGATCAGCACACCAACCAAGGTGTTCGTCAGGTCTGGTCCAGTTAAGAGGTGATCATTGAGCGATGTGTCTTGAAAACGTGCAGAACAGTCAAAGACTACACGTATCTTCCCTGGTTTGTGGGGGTGGTAGACTCCATGGTGCGGAATATACCATGCTGGTTGCTTGTGGAGTTCAGACTGTGTGACCTTGACAGCATCTCCACTAGTGATGATGTCATTCATGAAATTGACATAATCTTCACAGTAATGCTTATTAATTTCTTAGTCGTCTCTCCAGTGCTGCTAATCTGTTAGCCGCACATCTTTCGTTACTTGGAAGACTGGGTTTGTCTTTCTTGAACGGTAATGGTAGCTCATAGTGTCCATCTTCTTTCTGTCTTATCCCCTCTTTCACTTGTGACATGAAGAGAAGATCTTCTTGAGATACTGGATTGTTGTCTGTTGAGTGGTCTCTGAAATCCATTTCGAGCACCTTAATGATTTCTAAAGGACTTAGCTATTTGACCTGATTTCTGCAAACAAAGTGCACTTCATCTTTAAGTCGACTTAGAGGTTGCGCGGCAGGAGTCACTTGTCTTACAATGACCCTATGGCTCACACCAATTGCGTCTTCTAACTCAGCTACTGGCTTGGAACAGCCAACAATGCTCCATCCAAGGTCGGTTCGCTGACCATATGGATTGCCTTCTTCTCCGCATAGAATTTCTCTGGGAAGAAGAGCTTGATGGCAGTTATAGCCTATTAGTAGGCCAACTTAGCACTCCAATGGTGGAGGAATTTTGTGGACCAATTGTTCAAGATGAGGCCATTTTTGGGCTGTCTCTGTGGTGGGAATGTGCGACCTCAGCAGGAATGAATTCACGTGAGAAGAGAGGTGGTAGTGAGATCATTTTTTCTAAGTCGTATCCTCTCACTTGCAGGTTAGACAATTTTTGACAGGGTATGACTGTAGAGAC
Organism: Nerophis ophidion; assembly: GCF_033978795.1. Taxonomy (NCBI): domain Eukaryota; kingdom Metazoa; phylum Chordata; class Actinopteri; order Syngnathiformes; family Syngnathidae; genus Nerophis; species Nerophis ophidion. Next base: position 40,352,896 of record NC_084626.1, read on the forward strand.
TGATGACATTGTGGAAAGCCTTAGACAGACATTCTACTTCTTTGTGTTGAGCCTTTGAGCAACTTGGTCCAGGATGAATGTTGTGTCACTCTGCGTATCCAGCAACGCATATGTTAGGATCTCATGCTCAGGCTGTTTTGTGGAAGAGACCCAGACGGGTACTATTGAGGATGTATGTGAGCCTTGATTGCCTTGGGCAACTCTATTGGTAGTTGCTGTTGCAGTTGCAGGGATTTGCTCTGTTCCTCGTGCTTTATTTGAATCACTCTCCACTTTGTTTGATGAAGAACCTTTTTGAAAGTTGTCATCATGCAAGCATGTTGGATGTCTTCTTCGACAGGTATCGCACTTACTTTTGTCCTCACAGCTTCTAGAGTGATGACCGGTCTTTAGACAGCCAAAGCAAAGTTTCTCTTCTTGTACAAACTTGATGCGATCTGGGATTGTCTTTTCAGCAAACTTTCTACACTTCTCCAGCTGGTGTCCAAACTTCTTGCAGAAGACACAAGAGACAGTGTTCTGTGTTGTATTTGTTGACAACGTTTTTGCCTTTATGGTTTCAGTTCTTGTCTGTCTTGGTTTCTCATTCTGTAAATTCTTGAGTGCTTGTACAGAGGATATGGGGTCACATGCCAGATCAGCTTCCTTTGATAAGAAGTTCACCAACTCTTTGAAAGAAGGATATTCAGCTTTCGCTTCTCTGGTTTCCAATGCTTTACGGTTCCATCTGGACACAAGCCAGTCTGGGAGCTTTGTCCAGATCTTCTGACTTTCAGTGCAGTCATTGAGAATCTCTGATGTCTTGATATGAGGTATTGCAGCCTCACAGCTCTGGAGAAAATCTGCTAGTTATCTCAGTTCGCATCCATCTTTGGAGTTTACTCTTGGCCACGCATGCAGCTTATCTCTGAAGGACTTCCCAATTACGTAAGGGTCTCCAAAGCGCTTCTCTAGCAGCTTCCATGCAGTGTCATATGCTGCCTCTGTGACGATCAAGAAGAGTCCTTCAACAGCCTTCTTTGCAGCACCACTTAGATACTTTCTCAAGTAGTAGAGTTTTTCATTTTTTGGAATGCCTTTCCTGTCAATCAGTATCTGAAATGACAATTTCCAGTCGTTGTGTTTTATAGGATCTCCCGTGAATACTGTAGGTTCAGGTGTTGGGAGACGATTGGCACTCATGGCTTCAGCGAGAGCAGTTGCTAAATCAGGACTTTGCACCTGCAAATTTGGTGGAACTTGTGGGACTGATTGAATGTTGGGATGACTGGGATTATGACTTGGCACTTGAGCTTGTTGAGGAATGAAAGGAGGACTTGATGCATTGAGGGTTTGTGTCTTATTGGGTTGTTTGATGTTATGTAGTAAACTAATGACTTCAGATTTGTCACCGAGTTCGTCGTACACCTTGACTCGGGCCTTAGCTGCATTCAACTTCTTGACTTCCTCTAAGCGCTCAAGCTTTCGTAGTTGATTTTGCATTACCTGTTGTCTGGCTAGAGATTCAGCCTCAAATTGTGCAGCACGTAGCTTTTCTTCAGCCTCCAGTGTTTGAAGTTCAGTGACTTCATTGTCTTGCTCTTGTAACACTGACAAAACCTCTTTGGCCGCAGCTGCTTCGGCCACAGCATCATCTCTTTTGACCGAAAGGTTACTTAAGTGAGTGTTGTGTTCCGAACGAAGGTATAGAGACTTTAATGATGGACTTGATGAATTTAGAATGGAGCCGACATCTGGCCACTGTTCTTCATTCAATGCAGCATCCCCGTCAATGAGTTGTTGTGCTCTTTTAATCATGAATTCAGACATTGATACACATGCATCCACTTTACGTCGCACTTCTGCATCAGGAGCTTGCATTTGACGAAATTCCTCATATACTGCCTTCACATCTGCACATGTTGCTTGTAGATGATCCATCGACTTGTTTAATTCTTCCTCTGAGATTTCATCACTCATCAACTCTTTGGCTACTTTTGCATTATATTTCCATTTCTCATATGCAAGTTTGTATCTGCGATGCATGCCTTTCAATTTTTCTTCTTGAAGTCCTTTCCCTTTTTTCGTCAAGGTTCAAGTTTCTCCGCTTCTTCGCACAGTGTCTTCTCCTTCTGCAGCTAGGGCATTAACCTCAGGCTGAGCTAATGAGTTTGTGTGCTGTCCTGTAATCTTTGAGTTTGTGTCAGACATATTGAGATAATATGGGGCTTGTCAATTGACAATGTTTTAGGCAAAGAAGGGTTAATTTAATTTGGTAGTAGGCTAATAATTTGAAATACCTACAGTATGTAGACTACTTTTTATACTTGAATATTGTTTTCTCTCTTGTTAATGTTGTGAATGCTTCCTACAAATTTGTGCAAACAGTTATTAATAAAGAAGAAGTTACTTGGGCCTATTTTTAATTAAAATGCAGGCCATTTTTTTTTTCTTTTTTAATTTATATTTTATGAAATTAAATTACCAGTAAGCCTATTTAGTTACCCTAAAATGGACTTTGCTTAATTAACAGGAAATTCACCAATCTTGGTCAAACTCAAAAATGCCTTATAGCATATACCTGTCTTAATTACAGACACTTGCAAATCTTGGTTTAACTCATAAAATGCCTGAGACACCTGGTGGAATAAACTGAAACTACACACTCTTCTTGTTGAATTATGCGCTGTTAGAAACCTTTAAAGTCTTCCTATTTTACGGTTTGACTAATAATTTGCAGTTAAACACATACAGTAAAACAATGTCAGCAAGTGATTTTAAACATTCATACAAAGCACCGTTTGCAAAGTGATAAACCTGAGTCCTTGTGAATTCCAGAAGCACGCCTCTTCTCCCACCACTCGGCTTTGGCGGGGCTCTTTAGACACGCCCTGAAACTCGACTTGATTGACAGACAGGTTAATCTCCGTTGCTCTCATGCATGTATGATCCCGTGTCTCTTCTACCCGCGAAGGCAGACGAGTTCTCACTGTAGCTCCTTTCGATACACGGCAACACAGGGAAGTTCTTTTTTGTAAAACGGGCGTTTGTTGACTCCTTCTTGCTGTATACACCATCCACGCCGACACGCCTCCACACCAACGCCAACACCAACGCCGTGAGAACTTACAAATGCAGTACAATACAGTACATCAGTCTTTGAATTTACATCAATAAACACTTGGAAATAAATTACATTACAAAATATACAATACCTCGTTGGCTGCTTGTAACGAAAAGAGGTTCTAAGGATCACTTGCTTAAAGTTTTACACAAATTATCGAATACACTCAAATCTTTTGAGGAGCTGAAGACAACGTGCTCAAGCACCCTCCCCTCTTGCATTTTCTACTTTGTTTACGGTCCGTGTGTTCGCAACATCACAACAATTGTTCCGCTTTGCAACACAATTAACACAATACATATACATTTTGCTCAGGATATTTTACAATCACACATTTTCTAATAATATTTTATAACTCTGCATCATTAACTTATTTATTAATATTTATTTATTTATCAAACATATTTAAAGTATGAAAACTCTCAGAAACAGCTACACTCCCACCAAATCACTCATTGGCCTAAAATGTGGGATTTTTTCCCTTTTATCAAAACCAGTTTCAAGCATTTGTATGTGTGCGTTTTAATTGGCTTCTACTAATGTTACTATTTTATGAATAGGTCTTTCTAGATGAATCAGTCGTGTGTGAGGTTTGTCCTTGTCAACAGTAGTCTCACTGAGCACCAGTTTCAGCTTGCGCACCATGCCATCTCTTCCAGGCTGAGCTTCGACCACTCTTGCGAGCTTCCATTCATTTCTTGGGCTACACTCGTCCTTTAAAATCACAATGTCGTTCACTTGTGAGTTCCTTGATGGGCTGTGCCATTTCTGTCGCTGTTGTTGGTTCAGCAGATATTCTCGCTTCCATCTTTGCCAGAATTCATTCGCCAAGAACTGCACTTTTCTCCATCTCTTGTGCAAATACAAATCCTCTTTACAGAACTGGCCCGGTGGTGGCAGTATTACTGCAGATTTCATGGTGAGAATATGGTTTGGTGTAAGAGGCTCTGGAGCTGTTGGGTCATGAAGATTAACACTCAAAGGTCGGCTGTTGATAATGGCCATTGTTTCATACATGAGCGTCTTCAAGCTTGTGGTGTCAAGTCTGTTAGCCCACTTGTCAAGCATGGTCGTCAGGATGCTTCTAATCATCCGAATTTGACGCTCCCAGACTCCACCCATATGACTTGCTGATGGGATGTTCACAATGAACTCACAACCAACTGCTCTTTGGCGCTCTTGATCTATGCCCTTGAGTACCTCTGCAAATTCTCTTCTAGCGCCCATAAAATTTGTTCCCTGATCACACCTCAGTTGTCGTACGGGGCCTCTGATTGCGATGAATGTTCTGAGAGCGTTTATGAACGCATCAGTGGTCATGTTGTCTAGGGTCTCTATATGCACTGCTCTAGAACATAAGCAGGTGAAGATCAATCCATATCTTTTAAGTTATTTTCTTCCTTCCTTTACAAGAAATGGACCAAAACAGTCGAGCCCGCAGTAGGTAAATGGAGGGCTTGTCAGAGTTCTTTCTTTTGGGAGATCTGCCATTTGTTGAACTTCTGTGGTTCTCCTGTACCTTCTGCATGGGACGCACTTGTAAATGTGTGAGGACACAATACTTCCGCATCCAAGAATCCATATTCCATTTGCGCGTATCTCATTCATTGTCATCCCTCTTTCTTGGTGGTGTACACGCTCATGGTGATATTTCACAATTAGGTCTGACACGTGATTTCCTTGGCAATATTGCAGGGTGCTTCACGTCATGATGAAGGGATGACTGCGACAACCGTCCTCCCATCCTGAGTATATTGTTTGCCTCAAGGTAAGCATTGAGCCGGTAGAGCTTGTTGCGTTTGACGAGTTTTTCAGCTCCATTGCATTTGAGTTTGTTTATCTCATCAGCAAAGGCTTCCTCTTGTGTGAGCTTGATGATGAAGAACTCTGCTTCACGTCTGTCTTCAAGGTTTGTAGTTTGGTCTGTCCCTACTTGACTTCCACTACGTCTCCTGACACATTTCTTCAGTCTGGCGACAGCTTTCAGAGCTCTTGACCAATCTGAGAACTTGCTTAGACGGCTGATCAATGGGTTTGTGGTTTCGGCCTTGACGGTATGGACATGAGCTTTCCGCAGTTCTGGGTCAGCGTCATCCACTTCTATTATTGCTTCTTTGACTGACAGACTTGGTTGCCAAAGGAAGTCTGGTCCCTTCAACCAACATGAGTCCTTCAATTGGCCTGCACTGGCTCCTCTAGACGCAATGTCTGCTGGGTTGTCTTCAGAATTGACATAGTGCCATTGTGCAGGGTTGGTACTGGATTTGATTCGCCGTATGCGGTTCGCAACGAATGTATGGAATCTCTTGGCATCATTGTTCACATAGCCTAAAACTACTTTGGAGTCGGTCCAGTAATATTCGTGTAGTGCTTCAATCTCAAGTTCTCTTTTGATGGAATCACCATTGCGCACAGATGTTACTGCAGATGATAGCTCGAGTCTTGAGATTGTGGTCAGTTTTGTGGGGGCAACCCTTGCCTTTCCCATGACGAGTGAACAGCTGACCTGCCCAGTTTCACTTATGAGCTGAAGGTATGAGCAGGCACCATACCCTATGCAACTCGCGTCTGAAAAGTTATGCAGTTCGTATTGTAAGGTCTTTCCAAACTTGTCAGGTAAGTAGCTTCTTTGGATTCTCATGGATGCCAATTCAGGTAAGTCTCTCAGCCATGACTCCCACAGTGGGCAGACGTGTTCTGGAAGAGTTTCGTCCCAGGTTACGTGTTCTGGAAGAGTTTCGTCCCAGGTTACCTTCTCGCTGCACAGTGTCTGGAGAATCTGCTTACCGAGCAGTATAAATGGCGCCACAAAGCCAAGTGGGTCGAAGACAGAGGCAATAGTTGAGAGCACTCCTCTTCTAGTAAGTGGTTTGTCCTTAACAATAATTCTGAATTGAAATTTGTCTGATTCAACACACCACTGGACACCGAGGGCTCATTCGATGTGTTCTCCTAGTGCAATGTCTTGATCTTTGATTTGGGTGCATTCCGTTGGTGGCACTGAGTTGACGACATCCTTACTGTTAGACACAAACCTGTGTAGTCTCAGGTTTTTCCGTTTTGCATAGGGCTCTTGACTTTTCTATCAGGCTGATTGCCTCTGTAGGTGTGCAAACGCTTGTTAGGCCATCGTCAACATAAAAGCTTCTTTGGATGAACCTTATTGCCTCTTCAGTGTAGCGTCCACGGCCTTGTTCCGCGAGGTGTTTGAGAGCAAAGTTGGAGCAGCCAGGTGACGAAGCTGCACCAAACAAGTGCACACGCATCCTATACACTGAGGGTTTAGAGTTCATATCTCCTTCGTCCCACCAGAGGAACCTCAAGTAGTCCTGGTGTTCCTTTACGACGTGAAATTGGTGGAACATCTTCTCAATGTCACACATTATGGCGATTGGGCCCTTCCTGAATCGGATCAGCACACCAACCAAGGTGTTCGTCAGGTCTGGTCCAGTTAAGAGGTGATCATTGAGCGATGTGTCTTGAAAACGTGGAGAACAGTCAAAGACTACACGTATCTTCCCTGGTTTGTGGGGGTGGTAGACTCCATGGTGCGGAATATACCATGCTGGTTGCTTGTGGAGTTCAGACTGTGTGACCTTGACAGCATCTCCACTAGTGATGATGTCATTCATGAAATTGACATAATCTTCACAGTAATGCTTATTAATTTCTTAGTCGTCTCTCCAGTGCTGCTAATCTGTTAGCCGCACATCTTTCGTTACTTGGAAGACTGGGTTTGTCTTTCTTGAACGGTAATGGTAGCTCATAGTGTCCATCTTCTTTCTGTCTTATCCCCTCTTTCACTTGTGACATGAAGAGAAGATCTTCTTGAGATACTGGATTGTTGTCTGTTGAGTGGTCTCTGAAATCCATTTCGAGCACCTTAATGATTTCTAAAGGACTTAGCTATTTGACCTGATTTCTGCAAACAAAGTGCACTTCATCTTTAAGTCGACTTAGAGGTTGCGCGGCAGGAGTCACTTGTCTTACAATGACCCTATGGCTCACACCAATTGCGTCTTCTAACTCAGCTACTGGCTTGGAACAGCCAACAATGCTCCATCCAAGGTCGGTTCGCTGACCATATGGATTGCCTTCTTCTCCGCATAGAATTTCTCTGGGAAGAAGAGCTTGATGGCAGTTATAGCCTATTAGTAGGCCAACTTAGCACTCCAATGGTGGAGGAATTTTGTGGACCAATTGTTCAAGATGAGGCCATTTTTGGGCTGTCTCTGTGGTGGGAATGTGCGACCTCAGCAGGAATGAATTCACGTGAGAAGAGAGGTGGTAGTGAGATCATTTTTTCTAAGTCGTATCCTCTCACTTGCAGGTTAGACAATTTTTGACAGGGTATGACTGTAGAGACTGATGACATTGTGGAAAGCCTTAGACAGACATTCTACTTCTTTGTGTTGAGCCTTTGAGCAACTTGGTCCAGGATGAATGTTGTGTCACTCTGCGTATCCAGCAACGCATATGTTAGGATCTCATGCTCAGGCTGTTTTGTGGAAGAGACCCAGACGGGTACTATTGAGGATGTATGTGAGCCTTGATTGCCTTGGGCAACTCTATTGGTAGTTGCTGTTGCAGTTGCAGGGATTTGCTCTGTTCCTCGTGCTTTATTTGAATCACTCTCCACTTTGTTTGATGAAGAACCTTTTTGAAAGTTGTCATCATGCAAGCATGTTGGATGTCTTCTTCGACAGGTATCGCACTTACTTTTGTCCTCACAGCTTCTAGAGTGATGACCGGTCTTTAGACAGCCAAAGCAAAGTTTCTCTTCTTGTACAAACTTGATGCGATCTGGGATTGTCTTTTCAGCAAACTTTCTACACTTCTCCAGCTGGTGTCCAAACTTCTTGCAGAAGACACAAGAGACAGTGTTCTGTGTTGTATTTGTTGACAACGTTTTTGCCTTTATGGTTTCAGTTCTTGTCTGTCTTGGTTTCTCATTCTGTAAATTCTTGAGTGCTTGTACAGAGGATATGGGGTCACATGCCAGATCAGCTTCCTTTGATAAGAAGTTCACCAACTCTTTGAAAGAAGGATATTCAGCTTTCGCTTCTCTGGTTTCCAATGCTTTACGGTTCCATCTGGACACAAGCCAGTCTGGGAGCTTTGTCCAGATCTTCTGACTTTCAGTGCAGTCATTGAGAATCTCTGATGTCTTGATATGAGGTATTGCAGCCTCACAGCTCTGGAGAAAATCTGCTAGTTATCTCAGTTCGCATCCATCTTTGGAGTTTACTCTTGGCCACGCATGCAGCTTATCTCTGAAGGACTTCCCAATTACGTAAGGGTCTCCAAAGCGCTTCTCTAGCAGCTTCCATGCAGTGTCATATGCTGCCTCTGTGACGATCAAGAAGAGTCCTTCAACAGCCTTCTTTGCAGCACCACTTAGATACTTTCTCAAGTAGTAGAGTTTTTCATTTTTTGGAATGCCTTTCCTGTCAATCAGTATCTGAAATGACAATTTCCAGTCGTTGTGTTTTATAGGATCTCCCGTGAATACTGTAGGTTCAGGTGTTGGGAGACGATTGGCACTCATGGCTTCAGCGAGAGCAGTTGCTAAATCAGGACTTTGCACCTGCAAATTTGGTGGAACTTGTGGGACTGATTGAATGTTGGGATGACTGGGATTATGACTTGGCACTTGAGCTTGTTGAGGAATGAAAGGAGGACTTGATGCATTGAGGGTTTGTGTCTTATTGGGTTGTTTGATGTTATGTAGTAAACTAATGACTTCAGATTTGTCACCGAGTTCGTCGTACACCTTGACTCGGGCCTTAGCTGCATTCAACTTCTTGACTTCCTCTAAGCGCTCAAGCTTTCGTAGTTGATTTTGCATTACCTGTTGTCTGGCTAGAGATTCAGCCTCAAATTGTGCAGCACGTAGCTTTTCTTCAGCCTCCAGTGTTTGAAGTTCAGTGACTTCATTGTCTTGCTCTTGTAACACTGACAAAACCTCTTTGGCCGCAGCTGCTTCGGCCACAGCATCATCTCTTTTGACCGAAAGGTTACTTAAGTGAGTGTTGTGTTCCGAACGAAGGTATAGAGACTTTAATGATGGACTTGATGAATTTAGAATGGAGCCGACATCTGGCCACTGTTCTTCATTCAATGCAGCATCCCCGTCAATGAGTTGTTGTGCTCTTTTAATCATGAATTCAGACATTGATACACATGCATCCACTTTACGTCGCACTTCTGCATCAGGAGCTTGCATTTGACGAAATTCCTCATATACTGCCTTCACATCTGCACATGTTGCTTGTAGATGATCCATCGACTTGTTTAATTCTTCCTCTGAGATTTCATCACTCATCAACTCTTTGGCTACTTTTGCATTATATTTCCATTTCTCATATGCAAGTTTGTATCTGCGATGCATGCCTTTCAATTTTTCTTCTTGAAGTCCTTTCCCTTTTTTCGTCAAGGTTCAAGTTTCTCCGCTTCTTCGCACAGTGTCTTCTCCTTCTGCAGCTAGGGCATTAACCTCAGGCTGAGCTAATGAGTTTGTGTGCTGTCCTGTAATCTTTGAGTTTGTGTCAGACATATTGAGATAATATGGGGCTTGTCAATTGACAATGTTTTAGGCAAAGAAGGGTTAATTTAATTTGGTAGTAGGCTAATAATTTGAAATACCTACAGTATGTAGACTACTTTTTATACTTGAATATTGTTTTCTCTCTTGTTAATGTTGTGAATGCTTCCTACAAATTTGTGCAAACAGTTATTAATAAAGAAGAAGTTACTTGGGCCTATTTTTAATTAAAATGCAGGCCATTTTTTTTTTCTTTTTTAATTTATATTTTATGAAATTAAATTACCAGTAAGCCTATTTAGTTACCCTAAAATGGACTTTGCTTAATTAACAGGAAATTCACCAATCTTGGTCAAACTCAAAAATGCCTTATAGCATATACCTGTCTTAATTACAGACACTTGCAAATCTTGGTTTAACTCATAAAATGCCTGAGACACCTGGTGGAATAAACTGAAACTACACACTCTTCTTGTTGAATTATGCGCTGTTAGAAACCTTTAAAGTCTTCCTATTTTACGGTTTGACTAATAATTTGCAGTTAAACACATACAGTAAAACAATGTCAGCAAGTGATTTTAAACATTCATACAAAGCACCGTTTGCAAAGTGATAAACCTGAGTCCTTGTGAATTCCAGAAGCACGCCTCTTCTCCCACCACTCGGCTTTGGCGGGGCTCTTTAGACACGCCCTGAAACTCGACTTGATTGACAGACAGGTTAATCTCCGTTGCTCTCATGCATGTATGATCCCGTGTCTCTTCTACCCGCGAAGGCAGACGAGTTCTCACTGTAGCTCCTTTCGATACACGGCAACACAGGGAAGTTCTTTTTTGTAAAACGGGCGTTTGTTGACTCCTTCTTGCTGTATACACCATCCACGCCGACACGCCTCCACACCAACGCCAACACCAACGCCGTGAGAACTTACAAATGCAGTACAATACAGTACATCAGTCTTTGAATTTACATCAATAAACACTTGGAAATAAATTACATTACAAAATATACAATACCTCGTTGGCTGCTTGTAACGAAAAGAGGTTCTAATGATCACTTGCTTGAAGTTTTACACAAATTATCGAATACACTCAAATCTTTTGAGGAGCTGAAGACAACGTGCTCAAGCACCCTCCCCTATTGCATGTTCTACTTTGTTTACGGTCCGTGTGTTCGCAACATCACAACAATTGTTCCGCTTTGCAACACAATTAACACAATACATTTACATTTTGCTCAGGATATTTTACAATCACACATTTTCTAATAATATTTTATAACTCTGCATCATTAACTTATTTATTAATATTTATTTATTTATGAAACATATTTAAAGTATGAAAACTCTCAGAAACAGCTACAACCTGGATGAATGTGAACCTTCATACACATCGTTTATGAATAATTATCTCCTGGCAGCTGATATTGATGTTGAAATTGTGTTGTTGCTTACTTACTCTAAATGCTTGACACTTCTAAACACGTGTCAAAAAAGTAGTCAATTTAAAAGTTTATTATTTTCACCCTGGTAAGGAATATGTTTGGAAAATCGTGGAAATACATAGGTATCGACTACCAAATTTCTGGGATTGTGATGATCCTAATGTCAACCAATATCCTTTGCAGAGCAAAGACATTGGGGTGCAGATGCACGAGGAACTGGTCAAGGTCACCAATGAACTTTACACGGTGAGTCCAATTTTAAAACATTCTATTTTAAAGCAGGTTGTCTGCTTCACCTTGCATGTGTTTTAGCTGCCAAGTACTCATCCTGTTGTCAGCCCACAAAACTTGTGAAACAGCTGGCTGGCCTGACACTGCGCACACGCACGCACGCACGCACGCTCACTCACACACCGACACACACACACCACACACACGTTCTGCCTGATCAGCACTTTGGCTTCTAACTCCTCCCAAAGACATTCTCATTCATGCATTGCGAAATCCTCCCTGGGGTAAAAGGAGTGCGGCAGCGATTGTTCAGCAGCTGAGCGTGGGACACATCTGTTGGCTGGGATACTCATGCTCACATAGCCTTCGCGTGCACATCACATGCCTACTTGCAGAGCAGGTTAGTGTGGGAAACAGAACACAGCTGCGGCATGGCTCGGCTGGATGGTAAAGGCAACTTAAGGGTTCCAGGTTGTACGCCAGCTTCCGCCGTCCTCGTCACGTCCATTTTGTCCTCGGGCAAGACACTTCACCCTTGCTCCTGATGGGTCGTGTTTAGGGGCTTGCATGGCAGTTCCTGCCATCAGTGTGTGAATATGTGTGTGAATGTGGAAATAGTTTCCAAGCGCTTTGAGTACCTTGAAAGTAGAAAAGCGCTATATATAAGTAGAATCCATTTATTATTTATGTCTCTTTGGATGAGGACCATTAAGTCAATTGCTGGAATTGAGGCAGTTTTACCTAAACTGAAATAAATGTTTCAATCAGTGAGATGCTGACCTTCCAGTTGGTTGATAAGGTGTTGGACTTTATGTCCTTTTTTTCTCCCTGTTGAATGTTTTCAAAACATTGGGTGCAAATAACACGTGAAATGTCTTCCTCTGAGACAGTGGAGAAGTCCCTCACGATCGACGCCATGTTTGTTTACATGAGCTCAAGGGAAGTTGACAAATGGCTTAGAGCACGGGTAAGAGAAAAGCAAAGCTTAATGTGTTCACTATTGTCAGGTTCAAACACTGACATCTATTAAACAAGACAAAAGGCAAGGAATCAAACAGACAGAATTCAATTTAGACTCAGATCTGAGGAGAGACATGGCCACTGTACCCTCTGTACAGTCCTGCACCATAATCCAACGAAAACGGTTTACATCTCCTCTTTTATTTAGATATTCAATGTTTACGCAACAACACATGTTACAACAGAAATGGGGAGTATGTAAACAGTCATTGTTTTTGTTCACATTGAAGACAAAAGAAGAAGATGCCTCAGGCTTGGGCTTGTCCTGGATTCAGCTTTGGCAGGTGTTTGAGGACAATAGATAACCCCTCCCGTCTCATTCCAACGTACACAGCAGAATCTTCCAAAAGTTTGCTTGGTGCAACCAAGACAGCTGTCATCTGTTCATTGTAAACTCAGAGAGTTGAAAGTTTTTTGATAATTTACACACAATTTTTCTGACAACTATAACCCACCTACAGCACAGTGCGGATAATCTCGCCTCATTGCAGCGTTATCTCAGCTATTTTAATGTTATAGAATAGAATAAAAAGTACTTTATTGATCCCTATTATCAGTCTGACTTGATAATAGTCGATAATTATTTTTGTGTTTAAGTGTTGTCAGCCACATACCCCGCCTTCCGCCCGATTGTAGCTGAGATAGGCGCCAGCGCCCCCCGCGACCCCAAAAGGGAATAAGCGGTAGAAAATGGATGGATAGTTCCTGGTTGCACTTCCTTGTTTGTGTGGTCACCATGGTAACTTATTAATTTCACCTGCCGCAGGTTCCAGGCGCACACCTGTTTTTGTTAATTACTTTCTTATTCAAGCCTGCTTTCTCCCGTCAGTCGGTCTTGGTCCTTTGTTTGCGGTAAGCAACCATCACGTATGTTTCTTGTTCCAGTCTGTGTGCTAATAGTGTTAGCATTAGCTTTCCGTGCGTTCGGCTCGCTGTTCTTTTGTTTATTTCGTCTGTTTTTGCACCAGTGTTTTTGTTATTAAATCATTCTTACCTATACGTTGTTTTCCGCAGTGTCTATGTTTGCGTTGGAGGAACGATTCCCGCATTAAAATGCGATCCACACGTGACAGAAACAGGTGTGGGGCTGAGGGCAGGGGGGTGACATGGAGACCAGGTGGAAACTAATGAGTAACTAAGGAAACCAACAAACCCAGGAAGTGCAAAAACGGGAAGCAGGAGTCCAAAAACAAAACATAACATGATCAAACATAAACCCAGATTAACAGGCATAACAGCCCTAGTGTGTGAATGTGAGTGTGAATGTTGTCTGTCTATCTGTGTTGGCCCTGCGATGAAGTGGCGATTTGTCCAGGGTGTACACCGCCTTCTGCCGGATTGTAGCTGAGATAGGCACCAGCACCACCCGCGACCCCAAAGGGAATAAGCGGTAGAAATTAGATGGATGGATGGATGGATAAAAAATGTTTTTTAAAATATGCTCTGTCAAAGCACCAATGGTATTATGAGCTTGCTGGTGGTAGTCTTAATTTTTGTTATATATTTTTTGCTCTAAATAATGTAACTTTGAGCAAATTGCAAGCAGACACTTTAAAACGGAAATACCCTGGGTTTTGTATGTCCCACTTTTCCTATAATTTGGTAACAGCCAATAATCACACATAACAAACTAAAATGTTTGCTAGCAAAACAGAAACAAAAGTTAAAAAAACACAACCTAAAATCATGAAGTAGCTATAACCTAGTATTATTTGAGTACTTTAATGCAATGTGTATTTATGCCTTTCTACCAATGCACGTAATATTACAAAACTAAAAGGAAACTAACACTTCAGTGGGTGGTGTAGAGTCAGGGCAGACAAAGTATGTACTATTACCGTGCAAAACAAAAGTGATATGTTATTGATGGTTCAAGTAGTATTTGGTGTCATGTAGCAGGGAGAGCTGCTTGCTGTCACGGGGTAAGCAACTCTCTCCTCCCTCATTTATCGATCTCACCGTCCTTTAGTGCACCGCTTACTTGCAGGCGAGGGTTGCTAGGAAACCCATGCTTGAGAACGAGTGTCAAAGCAGAGTATCGGTTACAACTTAATGTCTTCAGATTTGCAGTTCAATGTTGGGAGTTTTACTTTGAGATGAATGAATATTGGTATCATTATGAAGTATTTTGCTGTTCAGCTTGTTCTAGGACTTACGATACAGTTAGGACCCGACCTACTAAGATTAAAAATAAAAGTATTTAATAGTTTGTACAAAGTATAAAATGATTTGAACTATTAGTGGGTGTGTTGAGGGTGATTTACTAAGTTTGTGTGTACAATTGATAACAAAAGTGGTGCAAATCACCATATATTATGGTATATTAAAAAAAGAATTTGTCAAAAAACAAAATAATTGTGGAACCAGATGAACATGAACTAGGTAATACATAATAAATACAGGACCAAACTTAAAGTTAATTGAATAAATTATGATTCATTGAGTTGCAATGTATTCAACAATTGAACACACACTTTTGAAAAGGTAATAATTGGATGTTTGGTTTTTGAACGTACAACACAAACTGTAGATGCTAACATTTCCTCACATATGTTTGGATAAAACATTATCGTTTTGTAAGTCAAACATGTATATTGTTAGCTACCAAAACAGTGTTTTACCTTGTTTCTGCTTTTTTGCTGCTTTCTGTTAAGGTTGCATTATTGATGTGATGATATTATGAAATGTTAGCTACATTTCACAGGGCAAACATTTTATCACTATGCCTTTGTTTCAACTTTTAGATGATCACACAACTATTTTCTCATCTTCTCTGGGCCTGCTGCTCTCTTTCCACCATCTTGTTGTTTTTCTTTCAACCACCTCTCTCTTTCGGCATTCACTATGAAAAAAAATAATAGAACTGGCACATAAGTGCCATCTCCGGGTTGGGGAGGAGACCCTGCCCCAAGTGGAGGAGTTCAAGTACCTAGGAGTCTTGTTCACGAGTGGGGGAAGAGTGGATCGTGAGATCGACAGGCGGATCGGTGCGGCGTCTTCAGTAATGCGGACGCTGTATCGATCCGTTGTGGTGAAGAAAGAGCTGAGCCAGAAGGCAAAGCTCTCAATTTACCGGTCGATCTACGTTCCCATCCTCACCTATGGTCATGAGCTCTGGGTCATGACCGAAAGGATAAGATCACGGGTACAAGCGGCCGAAATGAGTTTCCTCCGCCGGGTGGCCGGGCTCTCCCTTAGAGATAGGGTGAGAAGCTCTGCCATCTGGGAGGAACTCCAAGTAAAGCCGCTGCTCCTCCACATCGAGAGGAGCCAGATGAGGTGGTTCGGGCATCTGGTCAGGATGCCACCCGAACGCCTCCCTAGGGAGGTGTTTAGGGCACGTCCAGCTGGTAGGAGGCCACGGGGAAGACCCAGGACACGTTGGGAAGACTATGTCTCCCGGCTGGCCTGGGAACGCCTCGGGATCCCCCGGGAAGAGCTAGACGAAGTGGCTGGAAAGAGGGAAGTCTGGGCTTCCCTGCTTAGGCTGCTGCCCCTGCGACCCGACCTCGGATAAGCGGAAGATGATGGATGGATGGATGGATGGATGGATGGATGGACATAATGTTGATTAAAAAGTATGGATTTTGAATCGAGAATCGTTTTGTGTCGAGAATCGATTCTGACTCAAATTATTACCCGCAAGATTGTAATCAAATCGAATCATGTGTTGCCCAAAGATCCACAACCCTGTAGCAGGGATTGGTACTTTTTGTTTTTTTCTTCTGGGTATTGAAAACTAGCCAACAGGATGATAAAAGCACATTAAATACACCCAACTAAAAGACTGCCGTTCAAAAGAATGATTTAGTTTAGGGCTGAGCGATATCTCATTTTAGTAATATCTCGATATTTTTAGGCCATTTCACGATACACAAAATATATCTCGATATTTTTGCCTTAGCCTTGAATTAACACTTGATGCATATAATCACAGCAGTAGGATGATTCTATGTGTCTACATTAAAACATTCTTGTTCATACTGCATTAATATATGCTCATTTTTTAAACTTTCATGCAGAGAGGGAAATCACAACTAAGTCAATTTACCAAAACTGTATTTACTTAACAGTTATTAAGCAGTGGCACAAACATTCATGTCATTTCAAAACAGAAAGTGCAAGATTGTCCAAGACCATTTAAAACAGGCTATTAGTGCACTTTTGTGCCTGATGTCACTAAGATGACATATCAAAAGAACACTAAATTAAAGTGCACTTTTTGTACAAAACACCACTAGAATAGTTTAAAACAAATAAAGTGCACTTTTGTGCATGATTTCACGCAAGATATTTCAATAACTTTCATATACAAATGAGCTGCATAATAGGAAATAGTGTATGTCCTTCGCTATGTTGTAGGTTACTGCGGACATTATCTCCTTCTGTTGTTGACTATTTTTTCATACAGTGTTGATCTTGAAATGATTGCTTGGGCATTTTGTTGGTGTGGCACACCTCATTCTCTAGCCTGTGACTTTTCAAGTCATGCTACAAATTAGCAGTGGTGCTACTTTTTGTAACAACCCCTTTTGCCACATACTTGTTCGACATCTTGCCGCTTGAAGCCAAACCACCGCCAGACGATGGACCCTGAGCTGTTTTTCTAGGGAATGAATTCTTCCTTCATTTGTTACCAGATTCGCACCTTCTTTCTCTCTTATTTCCACTCGCACCGCACCGCTAGCATCGCAGCTAGCGTTACAATGCTGCTACCTTTTATGCTGCTAGAGAGCATGTGATCCTGCACGCGCAACAGTATGTGACGTATGTTAGAAGGTGCGCTTGTTTTATGTCTTTGTGAGAATGAGACACAAGAAAGAGTGAGAAGAGCCTAAAGTGTAATGCCCGCAGCTAAAAGCAACTGCCTGAGAACGTATAATCGGATATCACAATACAGTCATTTTCTATATCGCACAGAGACAAACGCACGATATATCGAGAATATTGTATATATCGCCCAGCCTTAATTTAGTTACTTCCTGGCATCAGTCAACACTTCATTATTAGGGCTGTAAAGGATGCCATAATAACGAGTTGTCACAACACCAGTTGTTCCTTGTGTGAACCTCAGTCCATATGTTAGCAATGGAAAAGAAGCGACATTCCAGCTGATGGAATGTCAGGAAGAAATAGAGAGCAGATATGGAGAAGAAAAAAATATTTAAAAGTTTAGCTTGGAAGACTGAGTTGTCTGTGGATGTGTCTCTGGGTGTGTCCATTTTGTGTTGAGTTTTTAAAAAGGATAGTATTTAATAAACAAGCATTTGCATAAATCAAACAATTTGTTCAGCCTTATATTGGGTTTACATTTTTATAAAAGTACATTTATTAAAGTTAAAAACTTGTATTTGCGATTAGTTTGATTAATTATTTGTTTACTATGGACCAAATGTGATTTATCACATCAAATTCTCAATCATTTGACAGCCGTAATTATTATTAACGAAAAACAAACATAGCACTAAAATGTAAGTCAAACTGGACTATGTAAGAGTGTACTCACAATAGAGCAGCAACCACTACTATAACTAAGAAAAATAAAAAGTATTTTAAAAGTTTTCATCCTTTTTTTAACTTCACAAATTAATTGTTGCATACTTAATTACACTATATATTTTTTGACACATGCACATTTGTTACCTTCTTGAGACCTCTGAAAAATGCCTACCTCTTTCGGACCACCCTTTCTAGATATATAAATATTTGTATTTACAACATTAATAATATATATATATATATACATACTATGCAAATACTGTGATGAGGTGGCGACTTGCCCAGGGTGTACCCCGCCTTACGCCCGAATGCAGCTAAGATAGGCTCCAGCACCCCCTGCGACTCCAAAAGGGACACGCGGTAGGAAATGGATGGATGGATGGATACTATGCAAATATAAAAAAGGTAAGCTTTTAGTATTTTTTTTTGTTTGTTTGTTTTTATTCGTCATTATGTACTTCAAGTTATTACAGTATGTCTCTATATGTTATGGTTGGAGGAGGGAGGCACAGAACCCCAAGGGGACAGTAAAGCTCTATGTATTTATTATATATAAATACTATATTATTGTTTGATTATTTTATATATATATACAGTGCCCGCCCAAGCCTCCATGGTGCCCTAAGCAAAATTTGATTTTGGGGCCCTCTATTTCTGCCGATAATATTGATTGTTGATCATTCACACACCTACTATAAACTCATTGCGGCTCTGGCAGTGTTATTTACATTATCCTATTGTCAGCCCGGCATGTCTTTACAAATGACATGTCATTTATAAAGATATGGGGGTGGCCCAGTTAAGAACATAAATACCAATGAATGAACCACTGATGTCCAGAATGCCACATATGGTTCCTAATCTTAAAATGTAGAAAACACTCAACTACAAGAGTGGCCTGGGGTTGAACAGTCCAAGTGATAAAGCTTTGTATTTACAGTAAAAGTGTCATCTTGTCTCATCAGTCTTGTACATATTAGTCTTTAATTACTAGTTTATATTTTTGGTTAATTGTTCATATTTAATGTTTACTTTTTACAAGGAGAGTGCAGTCTACTGAAGTTAAATTCCATGTGTGTTAAACATAACTGCACAATAAAGCTGATTCTGATTCACTTTATTATTTTTGGTAACAAAAACCTGAAACAGCGTTGTGCAAAAATAATTCGTAGTGCAAGAAAAACAAAGTGCAACATTAAAATCACTTAAATATATATAAAAAAGAAACAAATTCAATTGTACAAAAAACAACATAATTAAATTAAATATCAAGCAAATACTTAAATAATATTAATTAACAGAGTTACCAGAAACAAGGTAACATAACGGTTTATAAACAAATATAAAGTTACTACTGTTGTAAATTGTGTTTTTGTACAATAATATATCTTTTATCATTTAGAAATCATCAGTCAGACTCGTACATTCAAAAAATAAAAAATAAGAATTTTTTGTTAATTGCTTTTGGGGGCCCCCTGGTGGCCGCAGGGCCCTAAGCAAGCGCTTAGTTCGCTTATGCCTTGGGCCGGCTCTGTATGTATGTATATATATATATATATATATATATATATATATATATATATATATATATATATATATATATAATAATTAAACAATAATATACAAAATCAACTAGAGAATGGAGTTTGACAAAATCCAAGAGTGTATATGTCGTAAGACTATGTGTAGGAATTAATTGCTCTGTGGTACCGTAATGATGAGTGAGGAAGCGGACAAATCCAAAGGGGCTAGCAGAGAAGGTCCGTGTCCGAGCGGGACGTCGAGATCCAAAAGGCAGTCCGGGAAGCAGGGGGCGAAACGAGGAGACGCACAGCTCGACACGTGGAACAAAGGCAGACTGCAGGAAGAACAACAAGGGAAAACATGAGACCATACAAACACAACGGTGGAGAACACAGAGAGCGAAGCAAGGTTTGCATAGAGCAGGATGATAGCTTACGGGACATCAACAGAAGATTACTTTCTGTCGACGGATAGCAGGTTGAGCGGGCTCTTGAAGGCAGGACCTCTCATTAGTGCCAGGTGCGTAAATTGCCGGCGATTGATTGCAGCTGCTCGCTGACACCGATCTGACGTGCGCTTTGCACGCTCTCAGAGCCGTGCTCAGCGCAGCACACAGATGAATGCACACTCACTCGCGCGCGAGCCGTGACACTATATACATATTTATTTTATTAATTTCCATCCATTTTCTACCGCTTAGTCCCTTTGGGGTCGCAGGGGTCGCTGGTGCCTATCTCAGCTACAATTTTGGCCAAAAAGGATGCACTTCAATTTCTTACACACACTTGTTATTACATATGTTGGCCACATGGGGAGCACTTCAATTTTTTACGTCCATCCATCCATTTCCTACCGCATATTCCCTTTTGGGGCTGCGGGGGGCGCTGGTGCATATCTCAGCTACAATTGTGGCCAAAGAGGGTGCACTTCAATTTAGGGGAGCACTTAATTTTTTTTACACACACTTGTTATTTCATATGTTGACCAGAGGGGAAGCACTTTTCAAACCGACACACAGTCAATTTGTAAAATCCGTAGTTTTGATAGATTTCACCACCAGGAGTGAAAATGAGACATTCTCTATTAGATGCAATGGTTTTTTCGTATTGGGACCATGATTTTGGTTCCACCTTGTTCACCGGTCCTCATATGGAAGGTACATTTCCTTGTTGATGTCTCAAGACGGAAATACAACAACACACACACACACACACACACACACTGCTCCCCATTTCTTTTTCATGCATTCCTCCTGCTCATCCAATCACCAGCCAGGACACATTCATGGCCTCACAGAGAGTCAAACATGATACTATTTCTGTCTGTCATCCACTGCTATGTTTCAACACAACTGCAGGTTGCCAACGCCTGCATTAGTATCGTACGCCTTTTCACAGCTAAAGCACAATGCCATGCAGGTGCACACACCGTACCCGAGTCATATAATTTTTAATGACTCACATGACCCATAACTCACATGACAGTTATTATTAGTTTATTGTATTTGTATTATTTCCTGGCCAACACCTTTATTTTTTTGTTCCACTTCCTGTTTGCCTCCATTCCACTTGTCTGAGGACTGGATCCCTCGCCTGTTCTTGATTGGCAATCAGGATGCTTCTTGTGCCAGCCTTGTCCTATGATTCATTTGATTTGCTTGCTTTGCCCTTTATACATGTTTCTTCTTTGTGCACTTCCCAGCAGCTAATCCTTGTTTTTTTGTGTTACCTGCATTTTTCATAATAAAAATGACTTATTTTCTGCACTTGCCTGACATCTTCGTTCATAATCTCCAAGGTTTCTCATAGTCAGCATTGTCACTGGCGTCCCACTGGATGTGAATTCTCCCTGCCCACTGGGTGTGAGTTTTCCTTGCCCTTTTGTGGGTTCTTCCGAGGATGTTGTAGTCGTAATGATTTGTGCAGTCCTTTGAGACATTTGTGATTTGGGGCTATATAAATAAACATTGATTGATTGATTGATAATAGAAATTAGGGTTGTGATACTAATTAATTATATTTGGTACTATACCGCCTCTGAAAAGCACCTAAAAACTCAGGAAATACGTCCCTGGACACATTAAGACTGTGAATATGACCAATGTATGATCTTGTAAAGACTTGGTATCGGATTGATACCCAAACTTGTGGTATTCATCCAAAACTAATCCATCAAGTAAGTAAGTATCAAACAACAGAAGAATAATTGTTTATTACATTTGAACAGAAGTGTAGATAGAACATGTTAAAAGAAAAAGTAAGCAGATATTACCAGTAAATGAACAAGTAGCTTAATAATTCATTTTCTACTTGTCCTTAATAATTTCGACAAAATAATAGAATTATAAATGACACAATATGTTACTGCATATGTCAGCAGACTAAATCAGGAGCCTTTGTTTGCTTACTGCTAAAAGACAAGTTGTCTTGTATGTTCACTAATTTATCTAAGGACAAACTAGGTATAAAAAATGTACAAAGCAAATAATGCCATTTTTGTGGTCCCTTTTATTCAGAAAAGTATCAAAACGTACTGAAAAGTATCCAAATAAATATTGGTACCGGATACAAGTTTAATTGGTTCTGTGATGCAGTTTGTACCTTTTAAAAATGTTTATTTTGAAACAGCAGCGTTGATTTAAATTAATTGGTTTACTCGTGTGTGTTTGTGGTGACAGGTGATGAAGACATACCACATGTACCACACAGAGAGCATCAGTGCCGAGAGCAAGCTGAAGGAGGCAGAGAAGCAGGAGGAGAAGCACATGGGAAAGGCTTGCGACACTAGTATTGCCTTGCTTCGTCACGGTCATGACGAGCGCCCACAGCGACGCAGCTCTGTGAAGAAGATGGAGAAGATGAAAGAAAAGGTACGTCTTGTCCTTGACTGATCGTATCTCACGTCTCATAATACATTTCATGATATAGTATCAAATTATACAAATGACGTTTGCATACACTTTACACTGCTGTACTACTCAAAACCAGAGAGGTCCCAGTTGACAAGTTGCCAGCTCATCGCAGGGCTATTTTGAAATGTATGTAAAAATACAATACAAATAATGAATGGGATAAATAAATACAAACATAGAATAGTAAGAATTTGTAAGAGTAGCTGTTAAATGTGTGATATAACGTCCGATACAAGCAGTCCTGCAGCGTGTTTACTTGTACAAAGTTGGTCAGCCAGTTAACATCTAAATGTCATCCATTAAGCACACAGGGTGGGTCTTTTCTTCTATTTTAGTCAAGTCATTTATATAGGCGCTTAAGAGCTTGCTGCTACACAACAGCTAAGCAAACAATAGCACCCAAGCTCAACATACAGTATGCAATAGTCATTGAACAATATAGCAGTCTAAAACATCACATTTGTGAATGTAAGCAAGCATCAAATAATTATAGTTGCATATTACTTACTTAATCAATCAATCAATCAATCAATCAATTCTTTTATTGTCATTGTCATAAATAACACTTAAGTCATACATGTCAACAAGATTTCGTTTGAGCTTTGTCTTAGTCTCCAAAGCAGAAGCGTATTATAAAGTATCCAGTAACAAGTGTATCCTTCAACTTACTGCGTCATGAGCTTTACTTCATTAATTAGAGTGACCATTGGCGTCGCCAAAAAAACAATTACCACTCTACTTCAAAAGCGTAAATCTGTCATAAGGTTTGTAGTTTTCATACCTACCATTGTTCTCGGACTACGGTAATTTCACTTTATCAAACCTTTTACAACATTCCACAATAACAAAGGTATGTACGACTATTACTGATATCGTACTGTACAGCATCATACAATGTGTAAATCTCCAATATCATTATAGTATTGGAAGTGAAAAAGTTTTACACAAAAACAAGGTACTTTGGAGCAGTGGTGCCCAACCACCGGGCCACAGAATAATTTTTTATTTATTTATTTATTTATTTTTTAATTAAATCAACATAAAAACACAAGATACACTTACAATTAGTGCACCAACCTCCCCAAAAACCCCTTAACATGACAAAAACCTCCCTTTTTCATGACAAAAAAAAAAGAATCCCGCCACCCCCCCAATAGCCAAACCCCACCCCTCACGCACCCCGGGCCGCGGCACAAATTATTAAGCGTAGACCAGTCCGCAGCTACAAATAGGTTGGGAACCAACGCTTTAGAGCAGTGGTCCCCGGGCCGTGGCCCGATTGGTACCAAGCCGCAGAATAATTTTTTATTCATTTTTATTTAAAAAAAAATATGTATATAGATTTTTTTATTTTTATTAAATCAACGTAAAAAACACAATATACACTTACAATTAATGCACCAACCACAAAAAACTCCCTTTTTCATGACAAAAACCTCCCTTTTTCATGACAAAGAAACACAACAAAAAAAACAAAAAAGGATTCCCCAGCCCCCATTTATATTTTGTGACTTGAATATTAACCAAGTATGTGTGATTCAGACTATTTATAGCGGCGCTGTGATCGCAAGCTTGTATACAATTTCGACATGATTGACTGGCGAGGTGTTTCCTCGCTTCCTTGCTTTCTGAAAGTTTATTGTATGTTTTTAGATCATAAATCATACATCTCACCTAGACAGAAGTAGTCTGAGGACGTATTCCGATAAGTTGGTACACTTTGGGACCATTTATGGCGAGAACGACACGAAAAGACACTTGTTCCTCCCCGACCTCCATTCCAATTATTCCCAAGAATTATGGTCATTGTTCATCTAAATGGGAATATATGAACATACTAGCAGTCGGCAACCCAATAAGAGCAGACATCGTACAGTAAGTGATGTTTTATTATGTTTGTTGGCTCTGATACAGTCTGCACTAAGCTGTAATCAGTAATGAAGAAGAAAAAGTGAACATTGTGACGCGTTTTTTAAATTAATGCGCCGTATATGCTTATACTAATCAAAATACGTAGATATTTAATGGTATTATAAATGTGCCCATTACTACATTACATATATACTTAAATCATGTATAAAACCTTAATGCAGGTGTTTGGATGGTTTTTTTAACGGCTTCTAGGGCGGAATAGAGCGGCTTCCTTAGGCTCCATTGTAAGCTGACTTTTGATTGCATTTGTTTATTATTTAGAATGCAAATAAAATAATTAAGGGTCCTTAGCTTGGAAAACATTGAAAACCTTTACGTCAAAGTATTTACAAATTCTTCTTTAGTAAGAATGAACAGGTTTGCTGAAAGGTGACTTTTGTAAAATGGTTGTAAATTGTTTGTGTGTTGACCAAATGTTGCCTTTGTCATTCTGCTGGGAATTAATTTTAGCGTTATCCTGCTACACAGCAGCAACCAAAACAAGTATCACTTATCATCATCTACTGATGTAGAGTAAGCAGTAATGATGTTTCTGTTTTCTCCCCAGAGACAAGCCAAGTATTTTGAAAACAAACTCAAGTGCACGAAGGCTCGTAATGACTATCTTCTCAACCTGGCTGCCACTAATTCCTTGGTGGCTAAATACTACATCCATGATGTCTCCGATATGATAGATGTAAGTCTTAGAAGTATGTACTGTACCATAAATCTGAGCAGGTAGAAGAGAAGCGTGTCGGTAACAAATGCTCTTCTGTCAGCAGTGTTGTGATTTAGGTTTCCATGCCAGCTTGACACGCACTTTGAGGACCTACCTGTCTGCCGAGTACAGCCTGGAGACGTCTCGCCACGAGGGCTTGGACGTTCTGGAAGGAGCTGTAGATGCCATGGACAACCGAGGAGACAAGTTGAAGTTCATGGACGCACACTCTCAGATGTTCTGTCCTCCCACACGTTTTGACTATCAACCGCACATGGGGGACGAGGTAAGAACGACCTTGGTTAGTTAGTTAGTTAGTTAGTTAGTTAGTTAGTTAGTTAGTTTTTAGTGTTGTTTCTGGTTAGAAGATGTGGTGTTTTTGTATTTCTGATGCACATGACGCGCTTTTGGCAGGTGTGTCAGGTGAGTGCTCAGCAGCCGGTCCAGACGGAGTTGTTGATGCGCTACCAGCAGCTTCAAACTCGTTTGGCCACGCTCAAGATAGAAAACGAAGAGGTGAGATGTCGAACCTTCAAGCAGCAAGTTGACTACACACTGAAAAAAGTGACTTTTTGGTGCTGTAAACTCTACTAGAGTAACTGTCATAATTTATACCTAATATTTTTAACATTCAGTAAGAACTAGAGTTTCTTAAGTAAAATTAAACATTTTATTAAAATAATACTTGAATTATGGGGGAAGAGTAAGTTTTACTTATGTTTCCTCATACTATTTACATATTTAATAGTTGTACGTACATAAACCTAAAAATATTACATAAACTTTACTCTGAAAATCTAGTGTTTTGAAACGCATGCACAACGACGCATGCGCACAGCATAACAGGCTCTGGCCGACTGGCTCTGCTCCGGCCGTTAGGATCACTTCACAGAGCACTGCAAGGTGGCATTATGGGTAATTCTTATCTTGCGTTTATAATATGTTACAGAGTCGATGTTCTCTAGAAATGTATTTGGTGTGGGTTCACAGAGTGTGGCGCATATTAGTAAGAATGTTAAAGTTGTTTACATCACAACCGTCAGTGTAAAAGGTATGGCTGTTGACCAAGTATGCATTGCAATCTCGTTTTAGAATCAGTGAAACACATGTGTCCTTCCGGCACGTAGACAGCATAGTGTAAAAGTGGGTGCGATGACATGCTAAAGAGCAGTGGTTCCCAACCACCGTGCCGCGGCCGCAGAATAATTTTTTATTAAAGTTTTATCATCATACTCAATTTTTTACTGCACGCCATTGATAAGCGCAGGAGTGAGAAGAGGTTTTAAAATAATTAGCACTCCGACGGCTATTCAAGGAAATACGGTACATAAAATTTACTTAAATTTTGAGTAAAATGATGGTCCTGTTGATGAAAAACAAGTAGACTTTACTTACTTTGTTTAAATAAATATAACTTAATAATAACTTGTATGTAATTAAGTAACTGTTACTTAATATTTTCACAATTGTTATGTTATAGGGTAAGTAGAATTTACTTGATACTGGCAAGTGAGTGTTACTTGATATTGCAGCATTAAATTTTACTTAAATCATTTGCGTGCAAATACTTACAATAATTTTTTCAAGTAAATCTTACGAGTTATTTTTTTCAGTGCAGTAAGTAGAAAATATGATTATTATATTTAGGTGAGGAAGACTCTGGACGCCACCATGCAGACCCTTCAGGACATGCTGACGGTGGAGGACTTTGACGTCTCTGAGGCCTTCCAGCACAGTCAGTCCACAGAGTCGGTCAAATCGGCGTCTTCTGACTCCTACATGAGCAAAGCCAACCTCGCAAGGAGACGAGCCAATCAGCAGGAGACTGAGGGATTCTACTTTACTGTAAGTTGAGATGATTTTTACCAAGTATGATCAAATTTTACGTCTATTAACAATATACAAAGTTAAATCATTTGTAATCGGTAAACACTCTGCTTAAAATCATATTCCTATATGTTACTTTAAAACTGAAAGTCAATACTTCGATCACATTTGGGTTGTTTTTATTTCAAAATCATAAAACTGACTGTAACCATATTTCTAGACATAACTCTTTTGAACAAACATAAGGATAATTATCTTTTACAATGTTTTCATTTTGTCCTTTTTAAATGTTAAAAAAATAGATGAGTTGAGATTCTTCGACTATGGAATTTTCAATTTTAGAAAATGTTGAGATGAAGGACAATTTTTACCACCTGCTAAATATTTGTATAATATTATTATACTGGTATTCAATGTTTTAGTATGTTTTGCTTTTAAAACATCGATTTTAAATAATCCCCCCAAAAAAGCTTGATATTTTTCTATATTTTTTACCTTTTAAAATAAGTTTTTAAATATTTTTAATGTTGATATCATTTCCTTTGTTTTCACATTTTTTAATTTAGATTTTTTTTTATGTTAATATTTTTGCTATTGTTATTCCCTTACAACCAACATTTTCATCATGATTAATGTTGATATTTTATATGTATTTTTACCTTTTGACAAACATTTTTTTAAGAATGTGTAGAAATGTTCTCTTGAAAAAAAAAACAAAAAAACCTTTTACTGAATAATTGATTTGTTTGACATATGGTCATTGTTGCGATCTGTGGCTCAGATCTTCACGTGTTTGTTTTTTCATTCTCTGTCTGACCCGTTTATTTCCTGTTTTTATCCATCACTATGGTTACACATCAGTCCACCTGCTAGTCTCGCCCCGCACACCTGCTAATAATTATCACCCTCCTATTTAAGCTCACCTTTTCTGTTCACTCATTCTCGGATCCTAATTTGCCCACGCGCATCAGTGACGACTCTCATCATTCGTATGTATTTTCTCGCTAGCTCTCACGCCAAGCCACTTTATTGTCTAGCTTTCATGCTAAATGTTTTGTTTACTCTTTTGTGTCCTCGTACCAAGTTTTAGTTTTCCTTGTTTTATCCTAGCTTTCACGCTAGCGTCTTTTGTTTACTTTTTCTCTTTACACCAGTATTTTTGTTCATAGACTTTTGTTATTAAATAAATACCTTATATCTTACCTTTGCTGTGTTCTGCTTCGACGCATCCACGGGAAAACTACACCGGCATTACCATGCCGAAGAAGAGTCTTCACAGTAGGATCCGAGCATTAAAAAGTTTTTCCGCGTCTGGCAACCACGAGGAGACCTTCGACGAAGGCACATGGAGGGTATTCCGAGCGATGGAGGCTGAAACTCTCCGATGCAATCCAGACGAAAGCATGATGTGGGACCTGGAGGGAAAACTGGTTCCGATCGATGCTTCCGGGAGCGGTGAGTTTCCCTCCCGCAGCGCTCGCGCTCGTCCGCGTAGGCGGAAGCCGCGAAGTATGGCTTCGTCGGGCGACAGTGACTTGCCCACTCCATGTCTCCCTCCTCACGAACACAGCAACCTACAGTCAGCACACAAGACCCCTACACCATTGTTTGGGGACCCAATAACACACTTTGCTAACAGTTTTACCGACTGGGCAAATTCCCAACTTGTGTCCCGCGCAGATGACGTCATTTCGTCGACGCCCCCCGGTAACGCAAGCCCGTCCTCCGATGATGACGTCACCAACAAGGAATTTTTGGGGGAAGATTCGTTTTCTCAGCCATTTTCAAATGACAATAACATTAATAATAATATACAAAAGTATCAGGATATTTTTTCTTATTATTCTAGTCAACCTCAGTCACCTAGTTTTTCTTCTAACCCACCGTTTAAACTTCATTCTCTGCCCAAGTCCAAGGTTTTTTCTCCCTTTTCAAAGGGACACTCTGGACAATATAGAGGGGAGAGGTCTGCCCGCCTCCAAACTTCCCACCACCCTCCCTTATGGTCAGTCCCTGACCACAGGGAACGGGTCTGGGATTCCCGTCTGGAGGGGGGGGCTATGGCCTATAGCTGTGTTGCGGAGGTAGGGCAGACGCTACCTGTTCTTAAAACTGCGAAACAAAAACCTCCATGTAGGCCACCTTTACCTGTTTTTCGGCCCGCTAAACGCTTAGCTCCTCCTAGTAGACCTCCTCCACCGGTTTTCTCCCCGGTCAAGTCACGCCCTCTTAGACCTCCTCCACCTGTGTTCCGTCTGTGCCCTAGTTCTAGTTTTAGTCACAGTCTCTCTCAGAGTTCGAGTCCCAGCCTTCTTCGTAGCCCATGCTCTAGTCCTACTCGTAGACCGACTTGTAGACTGAGTCGTAGTCCAAGTCCTGGTCCGAGTTTCCGTTCTGATTCTAGTTGTAGTCCTAGTCTTTCTCGTAGTCGTCGTAGTCCTAGTTCCACTCGTGGACTGATCCGTAGTCCGAGTCCTGTTTCGAGTCCGGTCCCGAGTCTTGTTTCTTGCCTTTGTAATATTAGTACTGATTCCCCTCGTGGTCTTAGTCCGAACCCTAGTCCTTACCCAAGTTCTTGTCCGAGCCCCAGTGTTACTGTAAGTCCTAGTCTTTGTCCTAGTCCTTGCCCGAGCACCAGTTTGATTGTTAGTCCCAGTCCTTGCCCAAGCCCTAGTTTGACCGTTTGTCCTAGTTCTTGCCCAAGCCCTGGTATGACTGTAAGTCCTGGTCATTGCCCAAGCCCTTCTCAAAGCACTAGTGTGATTGTAAGTCCTGGTCCTCTCTCAAGTCCTTGCCCGAGTCCTAGTGTTTGTCTTATCACTCATCATAGTCCTAGTCCTGCTCACAGCCAGTCCCCTAGTTCTCCTCGGCAGACCCCTGTGCCTGCTCCTCGGCTGAAGCCGACTCCTGCTCCTCGGCTGAAGCCGACTCCTGCTCCTCGGCTGAAGCCGACTCCTGCTCCTCGGCTGAAGCCGACTCCTGCTCCTCGGCTGAAGCCGACTCCTGCTCCTCGGCTGAAGCCGACTCCTGCTCCTCGGCTGAAGCCGACTCCTGCTCCTCGGCTGAAGCCGACACCTGCTCCTCGGCTGAAGCCGACACCTGCTCCTCGGCTGAAGCCGACACCTGCTCCTCGGCTGAAGCCGACACCTGCTCCTCGGCTGAAGCCGACACCTGCTCCTCGGCTGAAGCCGACACCTGCTCCCAGTCTGGTTCTCACACCAGCACATGACTCTCGCCTGGTTTTCACACCAGAAAATGTTTCTAGCCTTGTTCTCACGCCAGTTTCAGACTCTAAACTGGTTCTCACGCCAGCACAAACTCCAAGGCTGGAGCCCACTCCGGTACCAGCACCACGACAGGTACCGGTGCCAGCTCCGTGCCGCCAAGCACCGGTGCCAGCTCCTCGCCGCCAAGCACCGCCGCCAGCTCCTCGCCGCCAAGCACCGCCGACGACGGGGCTGGAGCCCACACCAGCGCCGACGACGGGGCTGGAGCCCACACCAGCGCCGACGACGGGGCTGGAGCCCACACCAGCGCCGACGACGGGGCTGGAGCCCACACCAGCGCCGACGACGGGGCTGGAGCCCACACCAGCGCCGACGACGGGGCTGGAACCCACACCAGCACCACCGACGACTACGCCTGCATTCACGTCGATGACGACTCCTGCGGCTCCCAGGCCGCCTCCGACGACTCCTGCGGCTCCCAGGCCGCCTCCGACGACTCCTGCGGCTCCCAGGCCGCCTCCGACGACTCCTGCGGCTCCCAAGCCGCCTCCGACGCCTTCTTCGGCTGCAGCACCCGCATCATCCTCGCCAGCTGCACTCGGGCCTGCTTTGGCTGCAGTCCCCGCACCCTCGTCTGCTGCTTCCAAGCCTGCTGGGATTTCGGTGCTGAGGCGTCGTCCACCACGTCGACCACGGGCGTGGCCTCTGCGAGGTCATCCTCCTCGCCAGATACTCCCTCCTCCATGTCGGCCACGGATGTGGCCGTGCCCGGGTCGTCCGCCTCGCCGGGCACCTCATCCTGCGAGGCGGCCACTAATGTGGCCTTTTCGAGGTCGCCCGCCAAAACTTTTTCGGCAGCAGCGTTCCACCCGCCGCCGCCACATGATGTGTCCTCGGTGGATTCGGGGACATGCGATCTGGCGACCCTCCACCGTGGCCTCCCTCCGCCCTCCCTTCGTTTGTGAACTTTCTGGTTTTGGGGAGGGGGTTCAAGTTTTTGTTTGTTTTTTAAGACATCTGGTATCTGTCTTTTGTTGGGGGGGAATACTGTTGCGATCTGTGGCTCAGATCTTCACGTGTTTGTTTTTTCATTCTCTGTCTGACCCGTTTATTTCCTGTTTTTATCCATCACTATGGTTACACATCAGTCCACCTGCTAGTCTCGCCCCGCACACCTGCTAATAATTATCACCCTCCTATTTAAGCTCACCTTTTCTGTTCACTCATTCTCGGATCCTAATTTGCCCACGCGCATCAGTGACGACTCTCATCATTCGTATGTATTTTCTCGCTAGCTCTCACGCCAAGCCACTTTATTGTCTAGCTTTCATGCTAAATGTTTTGTTTACTCTTTTGTGTCCTCGTACCAAGTTTTAGTTTTCCTTGTTTTATCCTAGCTTTCACGCTAGCGTCTTTTGTTTACTTTTTCTCTTTACACCAGTATTTTTGTTCATAGACTTTTGTTATTAAATAAATACCTTATATCTTACCTTTGCTGTGTTCTGCTTCGACGCATCCACGGGAAAACTACACCGGCATTACCATGCCGAAGAAGAGTCTTCACAGTCATGTCTTATTTATGTCGTTTGTGTATTTATATAAAATGTAGAAACATTTTATTTGCGATTTTGTATTTTTTTTTTTTTTTTACTAAACATTCAGAGGTCTTTTTTTTGTCTTAAGCAAAAAAAATACTTTCTCTCACAACATTGCTTTTCTACAAATAATAACATGTTTAAAAGTGTCAAAATGTTGTATTTCTTGTATGGTAAAATAATTGGAATTTTGATAAAAATTTTGTGACGCCTTTATTGAAGTATTTTCATTTTGTTGGGTTTATTTTGGTGCAGAAATACAAAGAATACTTGAATAGCAGCAACTTGATTGTCAAACTTCAAGCCAAGCATGACGTTCTGAAGCAGACGCTGGGAGAAGGTGAGCTTATCAAATGTGAATATTCATATTGTTTCCATTGGTTTTGTAGTCACTTGGGACTAAGTAATAATTATCATCTCATTAATGTTTAAGGGTGTAAATATTGGAGGTCAATGTTATGAAATCATTTCCCATTTCTACATTCTGCACATATTTGCAGTGTGCAGACAGAGCAGTCATATGCCAGGGACTTTAGGGTAGCGGGGGTCCTTGTGCCCGTTACCCTGGCGACCGCTGAATAAGCGCTGCTTGGCGGCGTGACAAATGGAGCCATAGTGCTCAGCTCATTCAGGGCCTTTGAATGGTCGCCTGTTTTCTCATAACACTTCTGTCTGTCTCCATCTGGCAGCGACTCATCAACTGTAAACTTGAAGTAATTCTCATCTCGTCTCATTTGTTTCCTTTTTAGGGGAGAGGGCAGAATATGGAACAACGAGGTAAGATGTCTCGTAACAGGAGAAGGAATAATGTCGGTGTTTCTTCTTTGTTCTTGGGAATAGAAAGACAAGTCGGGTTTTAACAAAGTTACATGATCGACTTTATTATCGTTAAAACCGTTATCTCATCATTTAAAAGTGTTTGCTGTATTTGTGGTTGTTTGCTCATGTTGTATATATTTTTATTTATGTCTTTTACAAGTTTACAGATTAATTTTTTGACAATTAAGGCAATTTGTACCACTTTTAGACATTTGACATAAAGCAACATGACACTAGAAATCTATCTAACGCATCTAACGACATCTAATGATATAATGATATAATAATAATAATATTAATGGACAGAAATATCATGCAAAACTTATTAGATTTAAGGAGTTCAACTCAAACCTACAGACAAATCAAAAGCTTTCGGAAGTTGTTACACTTCATTTTTGATTAGTTTACAGTCTTCAACCTTTTGACAATTTATGAGATTCTGAATTTGCTTTTATAATTTAAAAGTAGATTATGTCATTTTAGTAGAGATCAATATGTGAATGCTGAAAAACTGAAGCTGCACTGAAATGCTGGTAAAATGTCGAATAAACGTTATAAATAAGTAGAGTGAATGTAGAAATTGTTTACATTTCGAAGAGCTGAAACATATTAGGAAATTTCAAATGAATGTTGAAATTGTTAAAAACAATCAAGAAATGTTGACATTTAAAAATAGCCGTTATGCTAATGGTAGCAAGATCGTAACAAAATCATTTACCTGTATGTGTATACCTACAAAATTGGTGAAAAGGTTAGCATGTAAATGTTTGCATCCTAGCAATAGAGAGAATTACAAAAAAGAGAATATAAGACTCTTGTGTATACCTGCAAAATATCTTTAAAAAGTTAGTATGCTAACTTCTAATAACAAAATATATAACTTTCAAGTGTATACTTTTAAGTGTATACTTAGAAAACCAGCTAAGTGTGTACTTAGAAAGCCAGCTACACTAGAATGCTAACAAGATAGCGCCATGTAACAAAATATATTGCTCTTAGGTTTATACAAACAAAATTATTTAAAATATCGCATATCATTTCAGTATGCTAACATGGGAACAGTTTGCATACTTGCAAGATAGCGGCAAGTAACGAAAGTCATGGTTTTTACGTTTATACCAACAAAAAAATTTGCTAAAATTTTTGCATAATATGTGGGTTAATCTACAGAATATACTTTTTAAAGATATTCTCTTATGATAACACTGAAATGCACTAGTATAGTATAGACAGTACAAGAAATTGTATTAAGTTACTATTTGTGTAATTCCATTTTAGTTGCGTGCTAAATGCTAAGCTAAGCCTCTGCTGGTTAAAAATGCTGCATTCTGGCAAACATCGAAAGTTGGAAACCAAATTACAAAAATTGCTAATTTTACAATAAAAGCATCTTATTCGATGTCCTTTTGGTCTACGTACAAGTTCTGTTCCTACGAAGTCAATGTAAGTCCAGTTTCGCTTTCGTTTTCTTTGACACATTGCCATCAGACAAGTCATTCTTGTGTTTTGGAAACATAATGAGGAGAAAAAGTTGACTAAAACAAACAAAAGTGAAAAATGCAGGGACATGCGACTACATATTCTTTGCTTACGTACTCTTCCACTAACTGTAGGTATTTTTGTATTCTTCCACTAACTGTAGGTATTATTCTACTTAATTATTTTTGCGCCAGTGCAAAAGTAACTAGTTGTCTTTTTTTCTATGTGTAAAGTACAGTAGGAGGGAGATTCATATGGCGCTATTTGTTGCGGTTTACATGAAACAGACAAATTTGGGGGGTGCACATTAGCCGCCAGATAGCAGTAGAGTGTTTAAGATCTTAAAATGTGTTTTGTGCCATTCTAACTTTGCCACAGAGTCATTTGCTATGTAGGGTGGCGCTTTCTATCATCTTCAACAGACTGCATTGCAAAATTATTAATCCCTCACCTTCATCTCAGGTGAAATTCACCAGGAATGGGGCCATATGAATCCCTTCCCCACTGTATTAATAATTTGTGCAAGAAACAACACATCGTAACACAAGGGCTGGCTT
The DNA here is from genome assembly GCF_033978795.1 of Nerophis ophidion. Classification (NCBI taxonomy): domain Eukaryota; kingdom Metazoa; phylum Chordata; class Actinopteri; order Syngnathiformes; family Syngnathidae; genus Nerophis; species Nerophis ophidion. The sequence continues at coordinate 40,387,304 of NC_084626.1, forward strand.
TATAAAGTACTGTATACTTATGTTTACTGGTTAATTTAGGTCTTTCATTGCATCACAATTGAGTCTAAATTGTGTTAAAATGAAATGTGTTGGCGTTCAACATGTTGCAATAAAATAGCCGGATTACGAGCAATGGTTTTTTTGTGTACTTTTGATGGGTATCCTCGACGACTTCGTAAATTCCTGGTTTTCATGAATGCAGCATTATTAACACCAATATCAAGGCGTCAGTGTTGACTGATGATATTTACGATTATTATTCAGCATTGTCATACCAACCGTGCAACCCTCCCCATTCCCCACCCTTTTGCCCAGGCCCCCCCGCCTTCCCCCTAAACCCAAGAGAATGCGGAAGATTAGACCTCGCTCCGTTTTTAGGCGTAAGCTGTTTAATGGCAATATGGAGGCCTTCATCCAGGTATCAGCAGTCTGCTCTTTGTGTCTCACTGGCGGTGATTGGGGGGTTTTATTTTCCTGACCTTTGGCCTTGTCTTTTTACACAATCGCTCACTGACTTCTTCTTGCTTGTGTTAAGAATATCAAAAATCATTTTCAGGCTGATTTGCAGCATCGTGGTAACAAATGAAAGTCGTGCGTTCTCCTTCCTGGCACCTCACATCAATCAATGGATGCTTTGGCGTTTTTAGACTTGTATTTTCTCCAAGTGAGAGCTGCCTTGCTCACTAACTTTGGTTTCTGTCGCCTCTCTGCTGCTCTGCCCAGGGGAAGACGGAATGTCCGAGCCAGGACTCAGGTACTCTGTCCTCTCGCTGGGTTCCATTTCTTGGCCTCTTCTCCTTCATTATGTGCACACTTAAAATCCTAGCAACACATTGTTTTGTCTTTCATACTGAAATATTCGTACCTATATTTTCCAATGTTTATGATAACAACAATTGCTCTTGATGTTACTGCAGGATTCAGGGCAGCACATACCAGTGGTGGTTGAAAGCTGCGTCCGATACATCAATCTCTATGGTGGGTCTTTTTAAATCTTACCATAAAGTGTTCTCCACTAAGCACTAAGCACCGTAGAGCCTCCTTCGAGTTGTGGGGGTTACGCTCTGAGACCACCTGCAAATAGCAAATAAATGTCAGTAAATGTAAATGGCAATAAATGTCAGTAAATGTCAATGAATGTCAGTTAGTGTAAGAGACATTTATTAAAGTAATAAATGTCTATATTTGACACAAGTTATGTTCAAGGAGTGCTGGGAAAACCTGGATTTTTATTTACCATATTCCCTTGAATTGCCACCAAGGCGTTAATTGATTTAAAACCTCTTCTCACTCCTGCGCTTACCAAAGGTATGTAGTAAAAATTTGAGTGTGATGTAAGCTTGGACCTTAAATCCTACTGAATAGCTCTCAATCTTCTTCACTTTATGCGATTTCAAATTACCGGTATTGAAATCAGTCTCCTCCATTTTGAAAATGATGACAGGGGAAGTGTCACTAGTTTGACCAGGCGGTAATACTAAGCATGCGCTAATTATTTTTGGAAGCGAGTTTGACCCGGCAATAATTAAAGGCAGGCGCATACTATATGCCCTGCGGCAATTCAAGGAAATACGGTATTATGATTCTGAATCCATTAAACATTTTCAAGAGTTTTTCTTTTAGGCCAAAGAGCTTTCGTGGCCCGTAACTAGTCCTGTGTCATATGGACAATAATGTAAATACCGTATTTCCTTGAATAGCCGCCGGGCATGTAATATGCGCCTGCGTTGAATTACTGCCGGGTCAAACTCGCTCCCCAAATTTATTAGCGCATGCTTACTTTTACCGACAGGTCAAAGTCGTGATGTCACGAGTGACGCTTCCCCTGTCGTCATTTCCAAAATGGCGTAGGAGGGTTTTTTTGCTTTTACTATGTGTAAACCAGCAGTTTTGTTCCACAGCCATACAGATCACACTGATGGTTGTGGTATAAAACAACTTGTCTTTAACACTCCTACTAATATGCGCCACACTCTGTGAACCCACACCAAACACATTTCTGGAGAACATTGGCTCTGTAACACATTATAAACGCAACATAAGAATTACCCAGAATTCCAATGCATCCATGACTCTTGGCTATATTATACACCCCGCTAGCACCAAACCCCCCCCCCCTCTCCGTGCGCCGATTGAGGTGGGCGTGGTTGGGGGCGCGTGTATAATATAGCCAAGAGTCATTGTGTCACGCCTGTAGATTATGTTTTGTTTTCTGTCATGTCTGATCATGATGGTGTACGGCCATACTACCCTGAGCATCCCCAATCTTGTTTGTTCACGAAGTTAAGCAGTATCTGGCCTGGTTAGTACTTGGATGGGAGACTGCCTAGGAATACCAGGTACTGTTTGACCTTTGGACTCTTTAAGTTCCTTTTTTTTTTCACTCCCTTGTTTTGTTTCCATGGCTACCCATTGGTTTCACCTGTTGCTCATTTGGACACACGCACTTGTGTAATCATGTCCCTGTTACTTAAGCGTGTCTTTTTCTGTTGGTCGGCCTGGCGTCATTGTGATCTTGTCTTGCTCTGTGCTGACATTATTCCTGCCTTGCCATAGTTTCATGCTTCATGCCATGCCAAAATGACGCCAGCTGACCAACAGAAAAAGAGGGGTTTGCCCACATCTGAGGTCCTCTCCAAGGTTTCTCATAGTCAGCATTGTCACTGGCGTCCCACTGGATGTGAATTCTCCCTGCCCACTGGGTGTGAGTTTTCCTTGCCCTTTTGTGGGTTCTTCCGAGGATGTTGTAGTCGTAATGATTTGTGCAGTCCTTTGAGACATTTGTGATTTGGGGCTATATAAATAAACATTGATTGATTGATTGATCAACAGTAATCAATCATATTGAAAGATGATCATTTGAACCGATGGAATGTAAGTCAGTGTCTAGCATTTATCCTGCTTGTCATGCTGGCGCTACAACCGCACTTCCATCTTTAAAGCTTCATTTATATTTGCAAAATCTGGTTTGTATCCCATTAACATTTTGATGATTTTTTATTTTAAAATTACTGTATTTGTCCTCAGGTCTTCAACAACAAGGGATATTCAGAGTTCCAGGATCCCAAGTGGAAGTCAACGATATTAAAAATGCATTTGAAAGAGGTTGGTCCATCTTTGAGTCTACCTTTCATGTTGTCTGCCTAAAAAAAACACACCTTGTCTCTCACATGCATCTTAAGTGCAAAGAAGGAAGGAAGGTTACTTCAGTGCACGTATGCACATACAGTGTGGTCTATACATAATGTATGACACCGTACACTACAGTAATAATACATGCACATACACACCAACGTTATGACTCAGATCAGTGTGTGTGTGTGTGCGTGTGCGTGTGTGCGTGTGCGTGTGTAGGAGAAGATCCACTGGTGGATGATCAGTCCGATCATGATATCAACTCTGTGGCGGGCGTTCTGAAACTTTACTTCAGGGGTTTGGAGAAGCCGCTATTCCCAGCAGAACATTTCCTTGACCTCATATCTACAACAAGTGAGTTGCCTTCCAGGAAAACCCTATTTTACTATATTACTATTATTGTTACTACTATATAACCATTTACTTTGTGGAACACTATTACTTCTATTTTAAGCTCCTGTCATGACTTATGTTTTGTTTTTTATCAGGTACTAATAATGGTAGATTGAAAAGTAAAGACTAGAAAATAATATTTCCTATAATGTTATGACATTATTACTGTATGATCAGTGTCAGAGCTTGGTCTGCATTGCCGGCAGTAACTCGGACCGATTTCCAGTGAGGGTTGGACTTCGCCAAGGCTGCCCTTTGTCATCGATTCCGTTCATAACTTTTATGGACAGAATTTCTAGGCGCAGTCAAGGCGTTGAGGGGATCCGGTTTGGTGGCTGCAGGATTAGGGCTCTGCTTTTTGCAGATGATGTGGTCCTGATGGCTTCTTCTGGCCAAGATCTTCAGCTCTCACTGGATTGGTTTTCACCCGAGTGTGAAGCGACTGGGATGGGAATCAGTACCCCCAAGTCCGATTTCATGGTTCTCGCCCAGAAAAGGGTGGAGTGCCATCCATGGGTTGGGGAGGAGATCTTGCCCCAGGTGTAGGAGTTCAACTACCCTGGAGTCTTGTTCAGGAGTGAGGGAAATGGTCCGTGAGATCGGCGCAACGTTTTCAGTAATGCGGACGCTGTATCGATCCGTTGTGGTGAAGAAGGAGCTGAGCCGGAAGGCAAAGCTCTCGCTATACCGGTCGATCTACGTTCCCATCCTCACCTCTGGTCTTGAGTTTTGGGTTATGACCGAAAGGACAAGATCACGGGTACAAGCGGCAGAAATGAGTTTCCTCCGCCGGGTGGCGGGGCTCTCCCTTAGAGATAGGGTGAGAAGCTCTGTCATGCGGGAGGAACTCAGAGTAAAGCCGCTGCTCCTCCAGATCGAGAAGAGCCAGATGAGGTGGTTAGGGCATCTGGTCAGGATGCCACCCGAACGCCTCCCTCGGGAGGTTTTTGTGGCTCGTCCAACCGGTAGGAGGCCACGGGGAAAACCAAGGACACGTTGGGAAGACTATGTCTCCCCGGCTGGCCTGGGAACGCCTCAGGATCCCCCGGGAGGAGATGGACCATGTGGCTGGGGAGAAGAAAGTCTTGGCTTCTCTGCTTAGGCTACTGCACCCGCGACCTGACCTCTGATAAGCGGAAGAAGATGAATGGTTATGACATTATTACACAGACTGTCAATAAAACTTGCTGTCATTTAAAATGAGAGTATAGTAAATCCATGCTATTCACGGCGGTTACTTTTCTTTTCCTTGTGGCTGGATTTGTGGCAGCTTCTTTAAAACATATGTATATATGATGTGTAGGGGTGTAACGCTGGGGATCAAACTAGGAACCCTCAAGTTCTGTGACAGCACCTCGATTGATGAACTTAATTAGTTCTTGAACAGGGTTTCTATAATTTGTACAGTGAAGCAACGTTACTCCTTAACTTTAACCACCATATTGCTGCAATAATAAACATTTAAGAAAGTAAACCCCAAGGAACTGCGGAAGAGGGAGCAGACAGAAAGAGTGAAAGACTGGGGGTTCAGTGCCTGTAGTGTCTTTTCCTTCCTGGCATCATTTTTCAGAAAAGTCTGTTCTCTTCACAATTAAAACTTTCTGTAGGACAGAGCCTGCATGTCAATCCTTCCTTCTCCTTGCGAGTGCCATAATGTACAGTATTCCTCGCAAATGGTCTTTTTTTTAACTCGTAGTTTCTTTTTTTCCATGTTAATTTGTTGGCTTTTTGGGACTCACACTGAGTTAGCAAAATGGACAGAACTTGTCTAAAGAGGAAAAAAGACACACAAAAGGCACACATACTGAATGAAGCGCTAAGACGTGACTAGGAATTGAAAATGAGTGGAGGGCCCTGCCGCCGCTTGTGTGGCAGGCATGAGTGTTTAAAGTGTTTCTTACACAGAGACATGGTTCGCACATGAAGGCATACTTGGCTGCATCTAAAAGTTTGCAAATAAATGGGTTTGTAAATCGAGGTTCCACTGTATAGCACCTACATTTTTTTAATGTCAACAGATTTATTGGTCATTATTCCTCATTTTGGCCAGATAATTGTCCATCCAATATTTGTTAGGGATTTGCATTGTACAACAGCTCACTATTCATTTCACATCCAATTATTGGGGTGACAATTTAATTCAGAATCAATTCTCAATTTAAACCAGCTTTCGCCATATATTTGGTATATAAATGATAATAAAACCTTCCCAAAAGGTTACAAAAGCTTAATCTTGGCTGCTGACTTATGATGTATGCGTGCAGCAAGTACGCATAGAGATGCCCTAAAAAAACGTCTCTTTATCAATCAATTCCTGTGTACTTTGAATCTGTCAGGATGGGGGGGGACGCAGCGTACTGCGGGGTCGTTCTCCCAGGAAGGCAGACGGACTACTCGGGACATGACGTTTTGGTAAAAACATGATTTAATTTTAACTACAAAAAGTTACAGACAAAAAGCGCTCACAGTGGAGGCACAACTTGGGCTAAGGAACAAAACTAACGCATAAACAGACTATGAGCATAAATCAAACAAAACTTACTTGGCATGGCATGAAGCAGGAAACTATGGCAATGCAGGAATAAAGTCAGCACAGAGCAAGACAAGATCACAATGACGCCAGGCCGACAAACAGAAAAAGACACGCTTAAGTAACACGGACATGATTACACAGGTGCGTGTGTCCAAATGAGCAACAGGTGAAACCAATGGGTAGCCATGGAAACAAAACAAGGGAGTGAAAAAAAAAGGAACTTAAAGAGTCCAAAGGTCAAACAGCACCTGGTATTCCTAGGCAGTCTCCCATCCAATTACTAACCAGGCCAGACACTGCTTAACTTCGTGAACTAACGAGATTGGGGATGCTCAGGGTAGTATGGCCGTACACCATCATGATCAGACATGACAGAAAACAAAACATAATCTACAGGCGTGACAGAATCAATTCAAAATCGTAATAAAAAAAAATCATTATTGGAATGTAATGCGAGATTTTCCGGCACCCATATTATTTATCCCCTCCGGCCTAGATTATGCTGCTGTGTTGACCATATATGCTTTTTTCTCAGAAAACAATCTCATTTACCAAGTAGGTAATATTCTATAAATAAGTGCTTAAAATATATGTACATATAGGGGTGTAGCGATTTGTTTTGACAACAATTCGATTCGATATTTGTGGTCGCTGATACGATTCAGGAACCACCTAATTTTTTTTAAATGATTCGATCCGAACCGATTCTTTAAGTAGAAATTGATTCAGTAACTTTTTAGCCGAAAAAAAAAAAAAATCAAGAATTTTTAAAATAAATCTTGGAAACTGGACACTGCAGGTGAAGTTTCCATTATTACAGATATTTCTTGTAAGGGAAGGACGAATACATTAATTATGGATACAAACAAGCAAGTAAATAACAATTAATAAATACATGAAGTGCAACCAACCCTTTACGTTTAATTACAAGAGGAAAACCTTTCTTGTTACATTTTCAACATCCAAGCATCCATCCATCCATCCATCTTCTTCCGCTTATCCAAGGTCGGGTCGCGGGGGCAACAGCCTAAGCAGGGAAACCCAGACTTCCCTCTCCCCAGCCACTTCATCTAGCTCTTCCCGGGGATCCCGAGGCGTTCCCAGGCCAGCCGGGAGACATAGTCTTCCCAACGTGTCCTGGGTCTTCCCCGTGGTCTCCTACCGGTTGGACGTGCCCTAAACACCTCCCTAGGGAAGCGTTCGGGTGGCATCCTGACCAGATGCCCGAACCACCTCATCTGGCTCCTCTCGATGTGAAGGAGCAGCGGCTTTACTTTGAGTTCCTCTCGGATGGCAAAGATTCTCACCCTATCTCTAAGGGAGAGTCCCGCCACACGGCGGAGGAAACTCATTTTGGCCGCTTGTACCCGTGATCTTATCCTTTCGGTCATGACCCAAAGCTCATGACCATAGGTGAGGATGGGAACGTAGATCGACCGGTAAACTGAGAGCTTTGCCTTCCGGCTCAGCTCCTTCTTCACCACAGTGGATCGGTACAACGTCCGCATTACTGAAGACCCCGCACCGATCCGCCTGTCGATCTCACGATCCACTCTTCCCCCACTCGTGAACAAGACCCCTAGGTACTTGAACTCCTCCACTTGGGGCAGGGTCTCCTCCCCAACCCGGAGATGGCATTCCACCCTTTTCCGGGCGAGAACCATGGACTCGGACTTGGAGGTGCTGATTCTCATTCCGGTCGCTTCACACTCGGCTGCGAACCGATCCAGTGAGAGCTGAAGATCCCGGTCAGATGAAGCCATCAGGACCACATCATCTGCAAAAAGCAGAGACCTAATCCTGCGGTCACCAAACCGGAACCCCTCAACACCTTGACTGCGCCTAGAAATTCTGTCCATAAAAGTTATGAACAGAATCGGTGACAAAGGACAGCCTTGGCGTAGTCCGACCCTCACTGGAAATGGGTTCGACTTACTGCCGGCAATGCGGACCAAGCTCTGGCACTGATCGTACAGGGAGCGGACCGCCACAATCAGACAGTCCGATACCCCATACTCTCTGAGCACTCCCCACAGGACTTCCCGAGGGACACGGTCGAATGCCTTCTCCAAGTCCACAAAGCACATGTAGACTGGTTGGGCAAACTCCCATGCACCCTCAAGAACCCTGCCGAGAGTATAGAGCTGGTCCACAGTTCCACGACCAGGACGAAAACCACACTGTTCCTCCTGAATCCGAGGTTCGACTATCCGGCGTAGCCTCCTCTCCAGTACACCTGAATAAACCTTACCGGGAAGGCTGAGGAGTGTGATCCCACGATAGTTGGAACACACCCTCTGGTCCCCCTTCTTAAAGAGAGGAACCACCACCCCGGTTTGCCAATCCAGAGGTACCGCCCCCGATGTCCACGCGATGCTGCAGAGTCTTGTCAACCAAGACAGCCCCACAGCATCCAGAGCCTTAAGGAACTCCGGGCGGACCTCATCCACCCCTGGGGCCTTGCCACCGAGGAGCTTTTTAACTACCTCAGCGACCTCAGCCCCAGAAATAGCAGAGTCCACCACAGATTCCCCAGGCACTGCTTCCTCATAGGAAGACGTGTTGGTGGGATTGAGGAGCTCTTCGAAGTATTCCTTCCACCTATCCACAACATCCGCAGTTGAGGTCAGCAGAACACCATCCGCACCATACACGGTGTTGATAGTGCACTGCTTCCCCTTCCTGAGGCGGCGGACGGTGGTCCAGAATCGCTTCGAAGCCGTCCGGAAGTCGTTTTCCATGGCTTCCCCGAACTCCTCCCATGTCCGAGTTTTTGCCTCCGCGACCGCTAAAGTTTCACACCGCTTGGCCTGTCGGTACCTGTCCACTGCCTCCGGAGTCCTATGAGCCAAAAGGACCCGATAGGACTCCTTCTTCAGCTTGACGGCATCCCTCACCGCTGGTGTCCACCAAGGGGTTTTAGGATTGCCGCACCGACAAGCACCAACTACCTTGCGGCCACAGCTCCGATCAGCCGCCTCGACAAAAGAGGTGCGGAACATGGTCCACTCGGACTCAATGTCCAGCACCTCCCTCGTGACATGTTCAAAGTTCTTCTGGAGGTGGGAATTGAAACTTTCTCTGACAGGAGACTCTGCCAGACATTCCCAGCAGACCCTCACAATGCGTTTGGGCCTCCCAGGTCTGTCCGGCATCCTCCCCCACCATCGCAGCCAACTCACTACCAGGTGGTGATCGGTAGAAAGCTCCGCCCCTCTCTTCACCCGAGTGTCCAAAACATAAGGCCGCAAATCCGATGACACAACTACAAAGTCGATCATGGAACTGCGGCCATCCAAGCACATTTCAATAAAACTACAGCAATCAACATTTTAAGAATAGGTTTACATGCTAAAAAAAGATCCCAGATATGGTGTTCTGTCGATGTCTGCTACCCGTCGATTTCATACAGTATTTGTTTTCCGCTCTGGCATCGCCCAGTGAAGGACAACATCCTAGGTGCATGGAGGCACGTATCATCTTTATTGTTGGTGTTGGCCCCTCGCTTCCAAATTTCATAGCCTCCTTGATCCATCCTTTCTTTCTGATTAAATGACGTTTCTTCGTCTGCCAGTTGAGTATTATGTGTCACACTACATGTTGTTGTGTTCCGGAAGTCAGTGCGGTCGCCTAAGTTTCTCCACAGTAACTTCGAGTGTGGTGGTCCTGTCTTTTGTATCTTAAAGTTGTGTTGCGACTTTAAATTATGGTGTTGTGTCAGTTTTATTTCCTATAGCTTTTGCAATCAATCTGTTGTGTTGTAATAATTAATATTATCTTGTAGCGTTTGCGCTTGTTGTGACCTTTCTCAGCGTAGCGATCAGCCATTTTTGTTTAGATGACGTCACATACGGGCAAAATAGACTTTCCATTTAACGTCCTTATTTTTAAAAGTGCTAAACTTCATATAAAGTCTGCTCTTCTTAAATCAACTGTTTTCCTATTTCTAGTATTGATAAAGTCGATGAATACCCTTTTAAAACTATCTTAGATCAATACCTATCTTCTGGAAGGCAAACTTGCTGAGTACAAATCCCACAAAAATCAATCTATTGATGTATCGATCAATCGTTACACTCCTAATGACATCAGTGCAAAATGGCGGCGCCTTGTGTGACTATGCAGAAATCTGTATTTGCGTATGATGTCTCCTCGTGGCAGCATATAGACGCTGAAGCGTGCAGGGCCAAGAACAGAACCCTGTTGAACTCTGCATGTTACCTTAACATACTCTGATGTCACGTTGTTATGGGAGACACACTGCATCCTATAATAGACAAGAGCCAGATTGAGAGGTAGCGGTGTAAAAGACCTCATAGTAAGCACCTCAAATAATTTATATTTATTACTTAGTTTAGGGGTATGGTTAAGGTTTTCTTTGGAATGGAGTGCAACTCCTCCAGCCCCTTTTAAGGGAACGGGTAATATGTGCACTTGTATAGTTGGGAGATGCCTTGTTAAGCGGAAAACATTCATCTGGTTTTAGCCAAGTCTCACTGAGACCAATGACGTTAAGATTGTTTGTCTCTTATGACCTTATTAACTAATAGCTCTTTGGGAGACAATGATCTGATGTATAAAAAGCCCATATTATAGATAGTGGGCTGTCTCAAGGCATTTTTGTTAATGGTATCCATAGTACTGATATTAAAAACATTACGTCTGTTTTGCGTAGTGCGCCCTAAAATGTTTTTATCACATCAAGAAATTGATATGATGGGGATCTTGAGAGTAATTGCTTGGTGCTGTTATAGACAAACTGTGCCTGCGGTAAAAAGTCATAAAGAGTCGGAAGACCAGAAGCTAGGGGGATAAGTCACTAGCTGACTGAGGCATGGCAGAGTAATGGCCAAGGCAATTGGAATAAATAAAGATGACAAAAAAGTGAGTTTGATTGGTGAGCGATAAGGCTTGCTGGTATCGATTGGCTTATGTCATTGACATCTTATTAAGGCTGCAATAAATCATGGATTAAATTCAAACAAGCAGCAAAAAGATAAACGTCGATATTGTTAGCTAACATGTTATATCTTTTACTTACATAACAAATGTTTTTATTCAAACACATGTGAGGACATGTTAGCCTCTACAATTTGTATGTCAATTCTAACCACTTGTTTGTCCAAATATCAAACACCCCTCAATCAATACATTTTCAAATGATTATGTGTTCAATTGTTAAATATATTTATAAGTGGTTGATTTATATATGCAAGTAAGGTAAAATTTTGTTTCAACATATATTGTTAAATATATTGTCACTTAATTTATCATCTATACTTTTTTTATTTTTTTGTTTAGTTTGATTCTTTATGAATTATTTTTTACCTGGTTTTCATGCTCTACATTTTTTTGAGAGTAAAAATTGATCATTCATACAGCTATGACTAGGATGGCGAAAGCTGGATTTGTACCAGAATCCCTCAAGTTTCTGCCCTTGTTTTTGTTTATACAAAATCGGAGGAGAATGTCAGGCAAGCACAGGGCTTGGAGGGGGTTGCCTTGACGCAGAATCATCATCCAAACTTTTCAAAATATAAATTTTTTGGGGCGATATAGCTCGGTTGGTAGAATGGCCGTGCCAGAAACTTGGTTCTAGGTTCGATCCCCACTTCCACCATCCTAGTCACTGCCGTTGTGTCCTTGGGCAAGACACTTTACCCACCTGCTACCAGTGCCAACCACACTAGTTTAAATGTAACTTAGATATGGGTTTTCTCACTATGTAAAGCGCTTTGAGTCATTATAAATATAATTCACTTCACTTCACTTTCACTCATTGCAGGTGTTCTCGGATCAGAACACTCACATTTAGCAGGGACCTACTGAACATCATTTAAATGAGCGGATTTGGCAATTAAATGTAGCTTTCGGTTAGTAAACATCCTCCTATACTTTCTATATTTTGAAGCTCTGCTTTTTGTTGATGTTGTTTTCCAGAGCTGGACTTTGGTTCAGATCGAGCTCACCACCTTCAGCGGATTCTTTCCACTCTCGAGCAGCCTGTCGTCATCGTCCTGAGATACTTGTTTGCATTTCTGAACCAGTAAGACACCTGAAACTGTACTTTAACTGTACTGTAACCCTACTGTAACCAACTCTGTCTCTCCAGTCTCTCCCAGTACAGCGATGAAAACATGATGGACCCATACAACCTGGCGATCTGCTTCGGTCCCACACTGATGCCTATACCAGACGACCAGGATCCTGTGGCCTGCCAGGCACACGTGAACGAGGTCATTAAGACCATCATCGTCCACCATGAGAACATCTTCCCAAGCCAGCGGGAGGTGGAAGGTCCTGTGTATGAGAAATGCATGGCTGAAGGACAGGACTACTGGTGAGTCCATGGACGATATTTCTAAAAAGCAATTAAAATACAAACACGGTCATATACACACATAACTACCGTATTGTTCATGTACACAGAGCCCTGGGAACATTATTAAATAGTGAATGCATGTCTGTGCTGCTGAAAAATAACATTCATAGAATTACAACATGTTTAGCAACATGGTGATGTATTACAAGTGAAGTGAAGTGTCCATTATGATGTATTACATGTGCTTAGTGAAGTGTACATTTTTTCTGAAATCAGCACGCACTAAGGAGCCAAGGAAACCATTTTGCATGTTTAAGTGCCTCTATAAAGCACACAGACGTCCGTGTGCTGCTGCAAATCTCTCGTGAAATCATAATGCATTTAATCATCGATATAGTGATATATTACATATGCAATTAAGTGTATATTGTCTTTAACATCAGTACACACTACGAGGACGCTATATCATGTTTTTTGAGTTGCTTGGTTGCTTTTTACTCATGTGCACGATTGCGCCCGGCTCCGACAAAAATGGAAGCAAGACATGTAAGTTAACGTCATGAATTGTCGTTAAATAAGGACTATAAACATTAGATAATGTTGCACCTTTCTTATGAGACGGAGCAAAAAGTCGTGTTTGTCAAAGTTGTCCCATCAGGTGGCGGTTTGGCAGTGATTGTATCCAAAACAGCTGACTGTCATTAGCCCATTTTGATGTTTTTTTTTTACTAATGTTGAGTGAAAATAGCAGCATATTATTTACATGGCTCTACTTTGACAGCGTCTTCTCCGTCATCTTTGTTGCACCAGTAGTTGTTAGCGCTTCCATAGCAAGACTACTGACAGTTATAAGTTAGAACTGTATGCTACTTTGTATTAGAAATGGTAACAGTGGAAGATGCACACGCTACAACTGGAGGATAAAGAAAAAGTAAGAGCTTATTGACAGTGAACGAGACTACAATGGCGGACGCGCGCAAGTTCGCGGGATTTACAATACAATACACATCAGTAGATACCAATAAGTAAGAAAAGTTGGTTTTGCATAAGGTCGAAACAAAAAGCCTGATAATTGCTCAAAAAGGTACCATTTTGAGGTCCTTCCATTATAATAGTTGTATTTTTAAGCACAGCACATCTAGCCGTAATGCGCCGACAATCCATCAAGCGGTGCGGCTTCATCAAATCTAATCAAACTTACTTACAAAGAGCTTTTCATACATAAAAAAATGCACACGCATATGCCCTAGGGCTGGGCGATATTGCCTTTTTTTAATACCGCGATATTTTTAGGCCATATCGCGATATACGAAATATATTACGATATTTTGCCTTAGCCTTGAATGAATACTTGATGCATATATTCACAGCAGTACGATGATTCTATGTGTCTACATTAAAACATTCTTGTTCATACTGCACTAATACAGTATATGCTACTTTTAAACTTTCATGCACAGAAGGAAATTACAACTAAGTCAATTTACCAAAACTGTATTTATTAAAGTTATTAGCAGGTGACTTTTCAAATTATGCTACATATTAGCAGTAATGCTACTTCTGGTAGCAATGTTTGTGCCCCACACATGACAAATTAAAGTTGTCTATTCGACATATTCCCACTTGAAGCCGAACCACCGACAGACAATGGACCTTGTGCTGTTTTTCTTGAGAATGAATTATTCCTTTATTTGTTACGAGATTCGAATCTTCTTTCTCCGCAACAACCCGCTAGCATCACAGCTAACGTTAGCCACGCCGCGACCTCTCCGCTGGGCGAGGGCGTGTACGTATGACGTGACAGTAAGTGACATATGAATGTGCGCCTGCTTGTCTGTGGGGAGACAGGAAGAGTGTAATGCCCGCAGCTGCGTGAGAACGTCTACTCGAATATTACGATATAGTCATTTTCTATATCGCACAGAGACAAACCCGCGATATATATATCGATATATCGCCCAGCCCTAATATACCCACATATGAACAAATGAATGTTTGGCTGAGTACAGAGGAGCCAGGTGTGTAAACACTATCACAGGAGCACTTGCACTCGGGGCTCATCAGACCATTACCACCAGGACGCTAGACCACAGCGCCCCCACGGCAAAGCCGATAACTAACCCCTGATGAAGATGACTCCCTCTGAAGAACGTTGGAAAGTAAAAGTGATAAAACCGTGAGTAGAAATAAAAGATAAAAAACAAGTAAAACATTATTAAAAAAAATTAAAAAAACACAAAATATAGCATAACTATCAATCCATCCATCCATTCATTTTCTATCGCTTGTCCCTCTCGGGGTGGCGGGGGTGCTGGAGCCTATACCAGCTGCACTCGGGCGGAAGGCGTGTACACTCTGGACAACTTGCCACCTCATCACAGGGCCAACACAAATAGAAAGACAACATTCACACTCACGTTCACATACTAGGACCAATTTAGTGTTGCCAATCAACCTATCCCCAGGTGCATGCCTTTGGAGGTGGGAGGAAGACGGAGTACCCGGAGGGAACCAACGCAGTCACGGGGAGAACATGCAAACTCCACACAGAAAGACCCTGAGCCCGGGAATCAAACCGAGGACTTTAGTAGTGTGAGGCACACGCACTAACCCCACCTTGCTGCCCATATTGTAACTAAATATAACTAAATAAAATCTTGTATAACTAATATGATAAAAAGTAAAGTACGAATGACTTCAATAAAATGTATAAATATTACATAAAAAAGAAATCAAAAAGGTGGGTCTTAAGCCTGCTCTTAAAAACATGAATGGTCTCTGTAACCCTGAGGTCATCTGGCAAACTGTGTCACAGACGGGGGCCAAACTTCGTAGCTCACAAAAGTCGTACTTAAACATTTTGACAGATTTTTTTCATGTGTAATGTTTTCTATTCTCAATGAAACATTAACGTTTTGGCCTGCTTATTAACTTGTACTTGCTGGCATAGTATATTGAACAGGGGGCGTCAACATGCAGTCCGCACGTATATCTTATTTGTGACTGCTATCTACTAGTTATACTCATCCTTATACCATGTACCAAATTCAATTGCTTCAAGGTCGGTAAGCACAACCAAAATTAATCCGTACATTAGGCGCACCGGGTTAGAAATTGCATTGTCGATTTAATTTATTGGAGTGCCTTGTCCCCCGCCTCTATATTATAATGTTAATATTCAATTATTTTGCATATAAATTAAACACTAAGATTTGATTATTTTTTTTAAACATGCTCAAGACCGAGTTGTAATCTTGCCATGGAGTTATATTTGTGCCTTCATTTTTAGGTAGCAAGACCATTTCTGAACACATGAAAACATATTTTACGAGCATATACATTAATTTTTAAAATAAATTCAATTCAGGTAAAAAATTAAATAGTTTAAATGAATAAAAACATGTTTTGTGATCAATAAATGTTTTTGCTATTATCCATACTAACAATAACGCAATGCAATAAATACTGTTTTATGCGCATCCATAAACCTGTGCATAAAACTACTTAGCAATTGTTGTTCCTTATTATTTATTGACTCCATTAGATAACACTAATCATAATTTAACTGAAGACAAAGCAGCCAATCAGAGCGTACATTTGCCCAGTTCTCTGATTGGCTGCTTTCTTGTGATGCTGTGTGCCAAGCGTAGAAAAAAAAACCTGAGCAAGCGATATTTGATATGATAGTATCATGGGTCCCCCTCTGCCACTGTTGCTCGTCTTTGCTCCTGCCTGGAGGAGATAAACGCTTGGATGAGTCAAAATATCCTGCAGCTGAACAGCTCAAAAACAGAAGCCATCCAAACTGGTACTCCTCAACAACTTAGTTGAGGAGTACCAAAACCCCAGTTTCAATTTTTGACCACAACTTTCCCTTCTCTCCTTCCATTACAAATCTTGGTATCAAATTTGACCCCCACCTCTCCTTCGACAACCATGTCACCCACATCTGCAGAACCCCCTTCTTTCACCTCCATAACATCTCCAAACTTTGCCACTTCCTCTCCCTTCCTGCTGCAGAGAAGCTTGTCCAAGCCTTTGTCTCCTCCAGGTTGGATTACCGTAATGCACTCCTCATCGGGATCCCTGGCAGGAGCCTCCAAAAGCTCCAATATGTTCAAAACAGCGCTGCCAGGGTCCTGATGAGGGTGTGGAAGTATGAGCACATCACTTCCATCCTTTGCACCCTTCACTGAGTACAAGGTCTTCCTGCACACCCACCACTGGTGATGCCCCCACTTACCTCATCAACCTCCTCACACCACACACCTCAGCTAGGACCCAGTCAGGCCAACAGCACCGTCTACTCGCGCCCAGGACACGGCTCAAGACCATGGGGAACGGAGCTTTTGAAGTTGCCACTCCCCGTCTGTGGAACACCCTTCCTGACCTCCTGTTAATTAAGCCATGGACTTTTGAATTCAGCTCGAGAAGTTTTAATTCTAACGGCCTGAGTGGCCACATGCGTGGACAGCATCTTTTAGCTCTTATTTCCCAAATTGGAGTCTTATGCTGACATATGGACACTTATACTGCTGTCTGGTGGTGTCAGAAGAGTATAACATACAATGGAATTTGGAAAAAAAAAAAAGTGTGAAAATAAACATTTGCGTATCACTACACATGAAGTACACATTTGTGTACTTATGGACTAAAAGTACATCATATTAAAAGATGATTTTTAGTTTTTATTCTAATTAGGGTCCAATGAACCCAAATAGCAAAGAGAAATAAAAAAAAGCATGTAAACAAACATCTTGGGCCTTAAGAGGTTAAGTCATGCGCTAACAATACAGAATAAACTACCGTACTTCATTCATAAAGATTTTGTCATATTGAAACAGTGCTGCTATAACAACCTGTGTCTCACATGTCTCGCTTTAAATGTTTCCGCATTACATAGTTATCAAAAGCTTTGCCAATGAAGCAAGTTATTTGTGTCTTTGACGTGTTTATGGTGAAATATTTCAATGCTTTCCATGTTTTTTTTTTGCAGTGTTTTGTTGCAGTGAAGTTATTTTTCTGTTTCTATTGCTGCTGCTTGCACTAAATCATGCATGTTTGTTTCCATCCTGAAAATAAGGAGTGATGACGTCACCGGCTATTATCAACAAATTGATTTTTTAAATTATATCATTGTTGTTGTTTTTTTACAACATCGATTAATTATTGTGTAATCTACTCACTCTCAGAAAGTCCAAGATCCTTTCTATAGACTAACAACTTAATCAAACATGTATGCCCATTAGGAAGTGTGCAAGTCCTTGTGTTTTATAATCTTATATTGTCATTATAATGATTATTACGTTCCCACACAGTGAGAGCCCCCATAGTGACGCCGGAGCTCTTGATGAGGTGGACAACGGTACCGGACCCAACACCAGCGATGACGGTGAGTCACAGCTCTAACTATTTTGACTTAGTCAAATATGTCAGTAAAATTACATTTACACCTTTTACACTTGATGTGTATGTCTTTAACTGGATTAATTAACAATAATGTGGATTTACATAAATGTAGATGACAATGGTTCAATGTGTTTATTTAAAAAGGACAATACATAATAAGAAATACTGGACATATATGTGAGATTATTGACAATGGCTAATTTCCATCTCCAGTCCTTCAGCAGGTTGATGTTAGAATAATAAGACACATATTTTAAACATGTTTAACAATCAATACATTTTAAGTTCTAAAGTTTTGGTGCCAAAGGTACTGTTGGCAACATTCACTGCCACAAATGTACCTTGTACATTACATGAAAACAATTAATAAAATACATATTTCAAAATATACGTACACCTTAACACATTTTTTTTTATATCAACTGTTTTTAAACTATTTTTACCATTTCCATAGGCCTTACTAAATAATGCTTGAATTGCGAGTAACTTATTTTTACAATAATTTTGTTCCACGAGAGTTGCCCAAAACCCCACCAAATATTCGCTTCTGGATCTAATTAAACTGTTATCTTTTCTCTTACCGTGTTTTAGAGAGAAGGCGGTGCTGCAATGTTTAAGAAATCGGTTTTACAAAAATCAAATCAGCATACTTTATTAAATTTTCACAATTCAGTATGTTATATTTTTCTAGTATTCTGCAATAATGATACATGCTGGTCCTTTTATTTACTACTTTTAATGCTGTGGATGTAGTTGTCATTTAAAAATGCATAATCCTTGAATCAAAGTACAATTTAGCTGAGCTAAATTCTTATACTGTGAATCTGAAACTGAATATTTTATACTTGACTTTATTTAGTTGTTTTAACTTGCTGCTTGAAAGATTTCTGTAAAACCTACACAACTCCTAAATCAGGGATCGGCAACCTTTACCACTCATTATACACCCCGCTAGCACCAACCACCCCCCCCTTCCGTGTGTCGGTTGAGGTGGGCGGGGGTGTATAATGTAGTCAGGAATAGTTATGGATGCAAAGGATTCTGGGTATTTGTTGTGTTGCGTTTATGTTGTGTTACTGTGAGGATGTTCTCCCGAAATGTGTTTGTCATTTTTGTTTGTTGTGGGTTCACAGTGTGGTGCATATTAGTAAGAGTGTTAAAATTGTTTATATCACAACCTTCAGTGTGCTCTGTGTCACCCAGTATGCCTTGCAGTCATGTACGTGTATCTGCGGAACCCACATACAACATGTTACTGGACTGGCAAGATGTCTATACATGATGTAGAAGGCGTTAAAAGCAATGGCTTCATGGCACGCCCTTATTACTGTTGTATGGGTGACCATCAGCGGTTATTCGCGAGAATGGTTGTGGCTCCCATTGTCTTCTTTATTTTGTGAAACATGTCAAAATGTAGAGGGCGCTAAAAGTAAAGCCATCACGGCACACCCTCAATATTGTTGCCCAAGCGAAAATCGAAGAATGTTGACCCCGGGTGATGTCCGGAAGAAGCTCCGAGAACCGGAATCCCCCCGTAACAATCGGGGGGGTTGGCGATTGTGCAGCTGAGCCACATCAGAGTGGCCAAAGAGCCGCATGCGGCTCCGGAGCCGCGGGTTGCCGACCCCTGTCCTAAATACTTCAAACCTTGAACTACCCTGAGTGTTGTTGTTTTTTTTGGATAACAACTGACCTGGCAACATTAAGGTATAAATGTGAGCACACTCTGACATAGCAGTGTTGTTTTCAGCATGTACTGTATATTAGATGGACAAATGTGTGGTACGCCATTGATGTAATAACGGGCCAAAAATCAAACCTTATGGGAGATTCAAATTGGACAGTTTTGTTGAAAAGGTTAATTAAAAAGGCTCAAATACAACTTTTGATTTTCAACGCCTTAAATAGTCTTAAAAAGTTTGGAATGTCAGGAATAAAAAAAACCATTGATACTACTAAGGGACCCAGTTCAGGAACTTAAACCTATAGAAGTGTGTGGTTTGTGTTTCCACCAGCAGTCAATACAAATCAGGCTAATGACGGATGGATGAGTGATACAGTATTTTTATACTTTGATATTATGTGAATAAACAGACAATGATAAGTCATATTTATTTTTACAGGGTGTTGGTAAATGAAATACATATCAATAATTTACAAAATGATACGATTTAAAAACAAAATGTACCAGATTTTACATAAAAAGGTGTTGACCCTGCGATGCGGTTGTGACTTGTCCAGGGTGTACCCTGCTTACCGCATGAGTGCAGCTGGGATAGGCTCCAGCTCCACGAACCCCCAGACCACCCTGTGGCCAGTAAAAGAACAAGCTGTAGAAGATGGATGGACGGTTAGGTTTTTGTCCGCAGTGTCCAACAGTCAGAAACTTATCCCCTCAGTAAATGGTGAATTCATGAGTCATTTTGGTCTATTTCAGCTGTAAATAACAATATATAAATAATAAATGTCAGTATTTACCCCAAAGCGACAACACAAGCTGTTTAGCATTAGTATTCAGTTAATTTGGGTGGAGACAAATAACTACACCGGCTAACTACTTTTACAACATGTAACAAAGTAAATATTAAATATTTGATGTTATTTAGCTTTGTTTTACTCAACCTTTAGTTCACATTTCTCCTCAAACTAAGTGGTCAGAGTCTCAGTGAGCAGCTTAAGTTGCTGCTGCGCAGTCCGGCTGAATACTTTATATTTCTCTGTAAATAAGTTTAAAAGAGTCTGTCCACTTCTTGTAGCTTTGCATATTGAAATTAAGTTTGTAAAGATTCACAAACAGCAAGAAACTGCACACTAGTGTAAAGACTGGTTGAGTAAAAATTGCAAAATAGTTCCAATAATCAGCGTTCTTCAGCACACAGATGCCACACAAGAGTTCCAGCCATCCTAAAGTTTATTTTGTTCTTCTTCCTCTCCAATGCATACTTGCCAATATTGAGACCGTAGAATTAAGGAGACATTCAAAAGAGTCGCATAATGAAATACTTGAATTTTGCAGTGTTCATTTATTTGACAAACAAAATAACAGTCCACAGTACTTGTGCAAATGGTGGATGGTGGTGATGTTTCAATAAATAAAACAGATAACAAAAATGAAATAAAACAAAAACAAAAAATGCAAACATTGCCTAAATTAACCATCAATCTATGTAATGCATGCTAGATATAAAAGTAATCATCAAGTTTCAAGTTTATTGTTCTTCGGTCAATGGTCAACAAAGCAAACAAACAGTTGTACATCCATAGATTGAAAATAAAAAGTTGTACATTCATAGATTGAAAATAAAAAATGTTACAGACCGAAAGGGTTTAGGCTGAAGTTAAACACTTATTGCGCCTAACCCTATAAACAATTTCAAGTACAAAATAAACTTCCGAAAGTTATAAAATGTCCTTTGGACAACTTATTATAAATACACATTATAAACAACATGAACGTAGTTCAATTTTATACACAGTACAGGCATGTGAAATATCCCTGTGTACATATAGACCTTTGCACTAATTATATATACAATATATACAAACAATTGTATTTCTATTATTATTTATATCTCATGTTTAATTTTTAATTAACATTAATCATAGTATTAACTACAATGTTAATTCAAGAGTGATATATTTTTTCAAGACATTGGTCTTAAAGT
Organism: Nerophis ophidion; assembly: GCF_033978795.1. Lineage (NCBI taxonomy): Eukaryota > Metazoa > Chordata > Actinopteri > Syngnathiformes > Syngnathidae > Nerophis > Nerophis ophidion. The sequence continues at coordinate 40,408,761 of NC_084626.1, forward strand.
GTTTTTTAAATGTGTGAATGGAACTGGAACATTTTAAGGAATCATCCAAGCTGTTCCACAGTTGAACTCCTCTAACAGAAACACATCTACTTTTTAAGCTTGTTCTTATTTTTGCTTTCTGAAAGAAAGCTGAACCTCTGAGGTCATAGGGATTCTCTCTGGGTTTAAATCTCACTTGTAAACACCCAAGCAGCATGTGGTTATGAGCTTTGAAAGCCACGATAGTAGTATTGAGGTCAACAAGATCGTGCAGTTTTAATGTTTTTAATTTAATGAACAGAGCATTGGTATGGTCATGATAATTCGCATAAGTTACAATTCTAATCGCTTTCTTTTGAAGTAAAAATATAGAGTTGATGTTTGATTTGTAATTGTTTCCCCAGATTTCAACACAATAGTTAAGATATGGGAGTATGAATGAATTATATAACATGATAAGAGCCTTTTGATTCACAGAGTTTTTAATTTTATGTAACATAGCAATATTTTTTGCCATCTTTGTCTTAAGTATATTTATGTACAGTTTCCAATTTAATTTATCATCTATATATATTCCCAAAAAGGAAGTCAAAACATAGCCTACACATACATAGGCAGAGAACACGGGATTCCTCTTCTTTCTCGCCGTGTCTGACACAAAATGTAAGTAAGTAAATATTATGTATAAAGCGCTTTTCACAGATAAAATCTCAAAGCACTGAACAAAACATAGATAAAGTAAAACATCAAATCAATTAAAACAACAGGGTCAACAAAATAAAAAAGAATACAAACTGAATTAAAAATGATAGTTAAAAGGTGCATTAACTAAAAGCTTTACTAAAAAGAGAAGTTTTCAAATGTTTCTTAAAAATTTCAACACAGTCAATATCACGGAGGGACTAGTGCAAATTGTTCCAGAGTCTGGGAGCTATAGCCTGGAATGCCAGGTCTCCATGAGTTTTAAAACAAGTTTTTGGGATCTTTAGAAGAGCCTGGCCTGAAGACCGGAGGCTGCACCCTGAAGAATTGGGGCATTGCAAGTCCCTTCTTCTGCTTCTTCCGTTCTGATTGCCGTGCTTGACTTTGAGGTGTAACCGTTATTGTTGTTCAGCCAGAAACGACGCCTAGTGAAGGATGGTGTAGCAATATTGTTGTCCGGGTTAAAATAGGGAGAAATGTGTGAGAATGGGGGCCCTGGTAGATTTTCGGAAGAGGCACTGAAAATACTCCCAGGCAAATCGTGAGGGTTGGCAAGTATGATCCACTGTCAAATATATTTTAGTAGAAACACAAGAAATAAGAAATTGTCTTTGCAAACTCCATTCTCATAACGGCTGAACCTTTGAATACAACGTTTTAGAAACACCCCAACTGCGTTCGACCAATCAGCGTTCGACAGCACAGCCCACCCCTCTAAGGTTTCTGGGAACTCCCAAAAGTCCCACCTCGCTACCAGGAACTCAAATAGTTCCTGTGGAATTTGATTTACCCAGGTGGATTTTGGTGGAAACGCAAGGGGGTTTTCAATTTACTCAATGTTCATCTAGAAAATTGGTGTCAAACTCTGGCCCGCGAGCCAAATTGGCCCGCCGTGTAATTTTATTGTAAGGATTTGCACGCAAATGATTTAAGTAAAATTTAATGCTGCATTATCAAGTAAACCTCACTTGCCAGTATCAAGTAAATTCTACTTACCATATAACAGAACAGATGTGAAGATATAAAGTAACAGTTACTTATTTAAATCCAAGTTTTAAGTCATATTTATTTAATCAAATTAAGTAAAGTCTACTTGTTTTTCTTCGGCAGGAACATCATTTTACTCAAAATTTTAAGTAGATTTTATATACCATATTCCCTTGAATAGCCGTCGGAGCACAAATTATTTTAAAACCTCTTCTCACTCCAGCACTTATCAATGATGTGCAGGAAAAATAAATGAGTGTGATTAAAAATAATTTTATACAGAATTATTTTGCGGCCGCAGCACGGTGGTTGGGGACTCCTGCTGTCTAGCATGTCATCACGCCCACTTGTACACCATTCTATCTACGTGCCAGAAGAACGCATTCTTTTCGCTATTTCTAACACGCAATTGCAATGCATACTTGCTCAACAGCCATACCTTTTACACTGACGGTTTTGATATAAACAACTTTAACATTCTTCCTAGTATGCGCCACACTCTGTGAACCCACACCAAATACATTTCTGATAAACATCGACTCTGTAACACATTATAAACGCAAGATAAGAATTACCCATAATGCCACCTTGCAGTGCTCTGTGAAGCGATCCTAACGGCTGGAGCAGAGCCAGTCGGCCAGAGCCTGTTGTGCTGTGCGCATGCGTCGTCGTGCATGCGTTTCAAAACACTAGATTTTCAGAGTAAAGTTTATGTAATATTTTTAGGTTTATGTACGTACAACTATTAAACATTTAAATAGTATGAGGAAACATAAGTATTACTCTTCCCCCATAATTCATGTATTACGTTATTAAAATGTTTAATTTTACTTAAGAAACTCTAGTTCTTACTGAATGTTAAAAATATTAGGTATAAATTATGACAGTTACTCTGAGTTTACAGCTCCAAAAAGTCACTTTTTTCAGTGTAACATCGCATTCACCGCTAATACTCATACTTGCCAACCCTCCCATTTTTCCCGGGAGACTCCCAAAGTTCAGTGCCCCTCCCGAAAATCAACCATTCTCCGGAATTTCTCCCAAATTTCACCCAGACAACAATAATGGGGGCGTGCCTCTAAGTCCCTGCCTTTAGCGTTCCCTACAACCTGCCATCACGTTTGCTTTTTCTCCGTACAAACAGCGTTCCGGCCCAGTCACATTAATATTTGCGGGCTTTTACACACACAAAAATGAATGCAAGGCATACTTGGTCAACCATACAGGTCACACCGAGGGTGGCCGTATAAAAACAACTTTAACACTGTTACAAATATGCGCCACACTGTGAAGCCACACCAAACGAGATTGACAAACACATTTCGGGAGAACATCTGCACCGTAACACAACATAAACACAATGGAACAAACACCCAGAAACCCTTGCAGCACTAACTCCAGGTATCTGGCTTGGGCACATCACTTTAGATCAGTGTTAGGCCCGAATGGCTGATTTATTAATTGTTATTTTATTTTCAAATTTAATAGCCTGTGGAAAAAGTTAATTTTGATATTCTCCTCAGAAATAGAAAATAGGCATTAATTTTTTTATTTAAATTGTATTTAATATACCATTGATGATTTTCAGTTTGTATTTTGAAAGTTGATTTTGCACTATTAAGTTAGGTGTTAGAGCAAATTAGTGTAGCAAATTGAGCAGTAATCAATGTTTTATCCATGCACATTCTCTTGCTACTTCAAGGCTTGAATGTTTGATTTATTCATTATTATTTTATTTTCAAATTTATTATTAGCGTGTGGAAAACAAAAATATTTTGATGTTTACCTCAGAACGCTGCAAGTAGAAAATAGGCATTCCATTTTTATTAACATTTTATTTGATATGCCATTGATATTTTTTAAACATTATTATTTGAAACTGGATTTTACATGTCATATAAAGTTATATAAGCCTTGCTTGCTCAATATTCACTGCAAAACTTATTTGGGTCCCTATTAAAGGTTAAATTGTTCAACTTTGGCCCGCGGCTTTGTTCAGTTTTAAATTTTGGCCCACTCTGTATTTGAGTTTGACACCCCTGATCTAAAAGGAAAATGCCTAAATTGATCTTGAAAAATGTGCAGTCATTAATATTATTAGTAATGCGTGATTTATGACTTTATTAAGTGGATGAAATACTGTCCCAACAATATCGACAGCAGCATTTTTAAAAATATTTGTGTCATTTCGTAGTGTGAAAGTAATCAGATCACTATCAAAGCTTTATCTTGGTGTTTGTCAGAGTTGGAGCAGATCGAGGCCATCGCCAAGTTTGACTACGTCGGTCGAAGTCCCAGGGAACTTTCCTTCAAGAAGGGAGCGTCGCTCTTACTGTACCTGCGGGCGTCAGACGACTGGTGGGAGGGCCGCCATAACGGTGTGGACGGTCTGATCCCTCATCAGTACATTGTGGTGCAGGACATGTAGGTGAAGATGTACTTTCATGTCTCCTCGTGTTGGTGAGCACACAATGTCTTTGTGCTGAAGGGACGACGCCTTCTCAGACAGCATCCCGAGCAGTGAGGCCAGCAGCGGTTACCATGACGAGCTCTCCACGTCCAGACACGAGCACCAGTCTTTGCCAGAACATTCTCTGGAACAACGGTTCGGGGCCGCTCTGGGAAGGTAAAGTTTGTCGTATTTAGCGCACCTGAGTGTCCACCTGACGGCCCGACGTCCTCCTTCTAGGCTGCGAGTGCGTTCTGAAGGCGCTCCGCTCCAGCGCCAGAGAAACGGCGAAGGTCCGAGCCCCACCAGACACGCCGACCTGCCCCCAAAGGTGGCGCCACGGCCCTGCAGCCCTCACAAAATGGCGGTAAGCAGAAGCCTGACGGACAGCCCGGAGAAACGGCGTCTCACCACTTTTCAGCGGTCGTCTCTCGCCACGACTCGACACGCCAGCGTTGGAGACCACAAGACTTTCGAAGCTGAATCGCTCGCTGACGTGAGTTACCACAAAATTAAGTACAACTGCAGGATTGATTGACAGGTGTTCCTTCTACCACAACTGCACAAAACACATTAAGGTCGGTAAACAAACGTACAAAAAGGTGAAATGAAGCAGTAATAATAAAGAACAAAGTACTTATTTTATTGCACACTGGAAGGGAGGGAGAGACAGGAAGTATCAAGTAATGAGACCACTATGTTGTGTCATGAAAGCAGATTATTTCACACGTTCAAAAATATAATCTGTATCCTTCATGACAGGGGCCTCAGACACGCGGAGACGTTATTTTGCGGCCCCCACCTTAATATGAAAGTTTAATGTTAGTGCGGCCCGCAAGTTTTATATGAATGCCAATTGACAGTGTTGTGTTATTTGGGTCAAAAATGGTTCTGGGTTGCCTGCCCCTGCATGAGAGGAAAAGCGGCAAATGAGTGAAAGCGACAGAGACGTTGCCATGGAGACGAGGGTTTTCTTACGTGCCGGTTTGCAATTACACCGCGACCCTTGTCCGTCAGTACTAACAGTCCCCTATAACCTAGACCAATTCAAACCTTTATTTGTGTCATGATCCGCTCCTCGGATCATGTCATATTGTATCACATCCTGTTTGGTATTTGTCTTCCTTAGTTCCTGGTGGCACTTCCTGTTTGTTTCCGTTGCCATAGTCATGCATTAGTGTCACCTGTCTCTTGTTTTTTTACGCACACCTGCCTCGTGATTATCACCTTATTTAAGCCTGCCTTTTCTGTTCATTCGCTCTCGCATCCTAGTAATTTCTGTTCCATGCAACAGGTGACGACGCTGATTCCCGTTTGTGGTAAAGAACTGTTTTGTTCTTGCTAGCTTCCACGCTACTCCTTTGTTTGTTCCCTTGCTCACATGCTAGCGCTTTTAGTTTTTTCTAGTTCCCATGCTAGTTCTGTTTATTTTGCCTTTAGTGCCTTGTGCAAGTGTTTACATTCCTAGTCTGTGTTTTGTAGTATAAATAAATCTTCATTTCTTACCTTCACACTGTGTCCAATCCGACTGCATCATAGAGACACTGACCCCTCACCACGATGCAAACCGTCACAATTTTTTTTAAAATTGTTTTATTTGCATTTTCTCACACGATGAACACTACATATACTGTATTTCTATATGACGCCGGATAGATAGATAGATAGATAGATGGATAGATAGATAGATAGGTAGATAGATAGATAGATAGATGGATAGATAGATAGATAGATAGATAGATAGATAGATAGATAGATAGATAGATAGATAGATAGATAGATAGATAGATAGATGGATAGTACTTTATTGATTCCTTCAGGAGAGTTCCTTCAGGAAAATTAAAATTCCAGCAGCAGTGTACAGAGTTGAGATCAATTTAAAAAAATAAATAATGGGGGTTTAAATGGAAACAAAATAGAGAAATATTACAATAAGAATAAAAATAAAAAGCAACAATAGTAATAAAAATATTACAGTAAAATAAGAATATAACAAGAGAAACTAGGCAGTAGTGACCATGTTATGAAAACGTATTGCACTGTTATTGTTTTGCATCCCCTGTCATCCTAGTACCCCCCCTACACTCCGGGTGCCTTCACTTTTTTGTGCTCGCTATCCTGGCACTTTCCCAACTACCAACTTTCCGTCAACTGCCGTGTTGCTGTAGGGAGGAAAAGCGGAACGACACACGTTGCGGAAATAACATTATTCTCCGTGCGTCGGCTAAATACAAATCTATTCCACAACTCCAAACATGTCTTTTTCAAAGCCTGCAGTGAAGAGAAAGGTTTGTGACTAGCAAAGACAATTCCAGGAAAAGTGGAAGATGCAATATTTCTCTGTTGAGCACAGGGGCACCCCGACGGGTCTTATTTGTACAGAGAAAGTTGCGGTGCACAAGGAATACAATTTGAAACGTCATTATACAACTAGACATGCTGAGGAGTATGCAAAAACATTTTTAAGAAATCTTTTTTTGCGGCCCAGCCTCACTCAGACTCTGCATCCAGTGGCCCCCAGATAAATAGAGTTTGAGACCCCTGCTTCATGACGAATACAACGTTTGAGCCAAACCCTTGGCAAACATCATGAAGGAAAAATGGTTCATTAAAACAACAAAAGCGATATTTAATGTATGTAGTTTAACAACACACAACTACTAGGGCTGCGAATCTTTGGGTGTCCCACAATTCGATTCAATATCGATTCTTGGGGTCGTGATTTGATTATATATCGTTTTTTTCGATTCAGCGCAATGCTCGATTCAAAAATTATATTTTTACAATTCAAAACGATTCTGTATTCGTTCAATACATAGGATTTCAGCAGGATCTACCCAATTGATTGATTGATTAATAGAAACTTTTATCAGTAGATTGCACAGTTCACCACATATTCCTTACAATTGACCACTAAATGGTAACACCCCAATAAGTTTTTCAACTTGTTTAAGTCGGGGTCCACGTTAATCAATTCATTCTGCTGACATGCTAGCAGCGTAGTAGATTTTTTTTTAAAGCTTTTATAATTGTAAAGGACAATGTTTTATAAACTGATTGCAATAATGTAATTTTTTTTTAACTATTAAACGAACCAAAAATATGACTTATTTTATCTCTTTGAAAACATTGGACACAGTGTGTTGTCAAGTTTATGAGATGCGATGCAAGTGTAAGCCACTGTGACACTATTGTTCTTTGTTTTATCTTTATAAATGTCTAATGATAATGTCAATGAGGGATTTTTAATCACTGCTATGCTGAAATTATAACTGATATTGATACTGTTGTTGATAATATTCATTTTTGTTTCACTACTTTTGGTTTGTTCTGTGTCGCGTTTGTGTCTCCTCAATTGCTCTGTTTATTGCAGTTCTGAGTGTTGCTTGGTCAGGTTTTGTTTTGGAATTGGATTGCCTTGCTGTGTATTGTTTTGTTGGATTGATAAAAAAAATAAAAATTAAAAATAATTTATTTTTTTATTAAATCTATTTTTTTTTAAATGAGAATTGATTCTGAATCGCACAATGTGAGAATCGCGATTCGTATTCGAATCAATTTTTTTCCCACACCCCTAACAACTACAATTTGAAACAAATAAACTACTGTACATATTTTTATGGAATCAATAATCAATTAAATGATGCATTAATTGTTGAAATAATAAAATGATTTATTGTAATTGTACATAAATGACATGTTCATGTATTTTTTTTTTACAATATAATGAATTATGACGCACATAGGTAATTATTTAAAGACTGATTTAATTTTGTCTAATTTGACTCCCCATTATTGTGAATTGTTGCAAGATTAATTTCAGACAGTTATGTAATGTAACTTCCAATTTATAAGCCACAACTTTTTTACCACAATTTAAACCTTGCATCTTACACAATAATAACACAATCATTTATGGATTTTTTTTCCGGGTTCACGATCTTAATACCGCCAGTAAATGTATCGTTGTCACATCAGCAGGGCCGTAACCAGGATTTGCCAAATACCGTATTCCGAAATTGATGGTCTAAGAGGAGCTTTGAAAGGCTGAAATCCTGACACCATATGAGTAATCACTTTGAACAACACAATGAACAATCCACTTTTTGAATTACCATGCTAAAATTAAGTATGATTAACAATTTCGACATAATTAAATCATAAGTTTAAAAAAGTTTTTCAACTCTGTCACTGGTTTGTACCCAAGACCTTGTGCTTTGAATTCCAAGTAATATTAACTTGGAATTCAAATAAAAATATTTCTCCATATTCTTATCAGTGACATGATGTCGGCAGGAATAGTTGAGGGGTAGAAGTCAATAATTCACATTTGACAGGCACTTCTTTACACAAAACGGGGCCCCATAAAGAAAGTGAAGCCCTATGCACAGAGTGTGTTCTACATTTCAGGCACTCACACGACAGCAGCATCATACCGACAGTGTTTCACATCCATTTCATTCAGGTGAAACTAACTTAGTGACGTCCGTATAATTTAATTTTAAAGTTATGTTGACAGCACATTTCAGATCAGATGATGTTTAAATTAAAAGTGCACTTCATTACATTACGTTGTTTGGAGTTGCATGACCAAAGATGGTATAGAGCAGTGTTTTTCACCCACTGTGCCGCGGCACACTAGTGTGCCGTGACGTACAGTCTGGTGTGCCGTGGAAGATTGTCTAATTTCACCTAATTGGGTTAAAAATATTTTTTTGCAAACCAGTAATTATAGTCTGCAAATTATAGGTTGTTGTCGCGTGTCGGTGCTTTCTAGAGCTCGGCAGAGTAACTGTGTAATACTCTTCCATATCAGTAGGTGGCAGCCGGAAGCTAATGTCTTTGTAAATGTTGGAAACAGCGGGAGGTAGCGTGCATGTAAAAAGGTGTCCAAGGGAAGGCTTTGCTGAACGAAACTAAAACTGAACTGGTTACAAAGTAAACAAAAACAGAATGCTGGACGACAGCAAAGACTTACTGTGGAGCAAAGACGGCGTCCACGTGTACATCCAAACATGACATGACAATCAACAACGTCCCTACAAAGAAGGATAAAAATAACTGAAATATTGTTGATTGCTAAAACAAAGATGCAGGAAATATCGCTCAAAGGAAGACATGAAACTGCTACAGACAAGAACTAAAACACTACACACAGGAAAACAGCAAAAAACTCGAAATAAGTCACGGCGTGATGTGACAGGTCGTAACTGTACACCTCCTTTGAGACAAGAGCTATAGTGATGCATGGTTGGTTATGGTTTAAAGTCATATCCAACAATTGCGACAACGACTTTTTTTACTGTCAACTGAGTGTTTTTTTAATGATTTCTGCTGGTGGTGTGCCTCTGGATTTTTTCAAAGCAAAAAATGTGCCTTGGCTCAAAAAAGGTTGAAAAACACTGGTATAGAGGATGAGAGACCGCATGGTGATGGACAGCACACACGATGGCCTACAAAGAGTATTTTGCAGTCAGTCACATCATCTTCTTTCGGGTCCTCAATGGTAGTTACGGCCACGCACATCAGCCCAGTTAAATAGTTGAAGACACCATGAGCTCATAGGCCTCAAAATGAAAGTAAAAAAGACAGAATCTCGGACAAAGCAGTCCATATGACTTCAAAAACTACTTCAGCAGGTTCAGTGCAGCGCAGGAAGAGGATGATGAAGATATTTGTGGTACAAACACTTTCTTTTGTTACAGTAAACACAAGAGTCTGTGTGAATATTATGATACATGTCTGACAAAAATGAAATGTGTGGCTTATATTTGGTACGCTTTATAGTGTGGAAATAATAATACCCCATCCATCCATTTCCTACCGCTTATTCCCTTTTTTGGGTTCGCGGGGGGCACTAACGCCTATCTCAGCTACAATCGGGCGGAAGGCGGGGTACACCCTGGACAAGTCGCCACCTCATCCCAGGAAGAATAATACTGTGCGTGTTTTTTTATGGAATGTAAAAATACAAGAAATGTGGAACAAGGTATGCAAACTATAACCACAGTGATAATCCTATTGTGCAATGTGAAATTGAAAATATTGAAAATGTGAAAATGAAAATATTGAAAGTGTAAAAACTGAACTATTGTATTTTTGGAAGCAAAAGTCCTAAAGTTTGACTCCTTTGGTGGAAAAGGATGAACGAGCGCAGGCTTCCACACTCAGCTGATGTGCTTTTGATGTCTCTATGACAGGGGTGTCAAACTCATTTTAGATTGGAGACCACATGGAAAAAAATCTACCCCCAAGTGAGCCGGACTGGTAAAATCACGGCACGATAACTTAAAAATAAAGACAACTTCAGATTGACGGCGTGGCGCAGTGGGAGAGTAGCCGTGCGCAACCCGAGGGTCCCTGGTTCTATCCCCACCTAGTACCAACCTCGTCACGTCCGTTATGTCCTAAGCAAGACACTTTACCCTTGCTCCTGCTGGGTGCTGGTTAGCGCCTTACATGGCAGCTCCCTCCATCAGTGTGTGAATGTGTGTGTGAATGGGTAAATGTGGAAGTAGTGTCAAAGAGCTTTGAGTACCTTGAAGGTAGAAAAGCGCTATACAAGTATAACCCATTTATCATTTATTTAGATTTTTTTCTTTGTTTAAAAATAGAAGAAGCACATTCTGAAATTGTCTAAATCATAATGTTGTTGTTTTTTTTTTACACTTACATGTTGCGGTTATTAGTACTCTATCTTTATTTGTCGTTATTTTAAATAAATAACGACAAATATATATCCGGTCTCTCCTAGAGGGGGGTGTCACCCACATCTGCGGTCCTCTCCAAGGTTTCTCATAGTCATTCACATTGACATCCCACTGGGTTGTGAGTTTTTCCTTGCCCTATTGTGGGCTCTGAACCGAGGATGTCGTTGTGGCTTGTGCAGCCCTTTGAGGCACTTGTGATTTAGGGCTTTATAAATAAGCATTGATTGATTGATTTGTAGTTTTTATAATAAATTATGTGATAATGTTCATCAGTCAACTCGTTGGTGTTAATTTTCAAACTATCAAGATGAAAAAATTATGTCAACATCAAATTACAGTATGTTGTTTATGTAGTTTGATCATTTTCCTCGACAGATGTACTAATATCATGTAGTTTATTTTGTAAATATGTAGCATCTCTACAGTGATACAAAGAATTGCTATTGCGACATCTAGTGGACACATTTAGAAAAGCTGTTTATTTCATTCAAAAATTTCAGGTTCATTTTTATACTTAACTCATCTCGCGGGCTGGATAAAACCTGTTGGCGGACCTGATCCGGCCCTCGTGCCGTACGTTTGACACCCCTGCTCTATAATCACTTCTTCATTTATCATTTTCATAATCTAACATCATTTTCCCTCTTCTGTGTCTGTCAGGACATCGAGAAAACCATGAACACTGCCCTTCATGAGCTGCGTGAGCTGGAGAGACAGAACGTTGCCAAACAGGCTCCAGATGTGGTCCTGGACACGCTGGAGCCTCTAAAACACTCTGTTGGTTCTGGTCCTGGTCAGGAGGTACCAGGTAGTCCCCTTCACACCATGGCCATCAGAGATCCCGACGCAGCCCAAAGGAGGAGCAGCAGCAGCTCTTCTTCTGAAACCATGACGACCTTCAAACCTGCCCTATCGGCACGAAGGCCCAATGCGCCCGTCAGGCCGCCACCCGTCAGACCGGTGAGGCCGGCTCCCGTACTCACACAGGGTCAGAACCCGCACCGATCCAGTAGCTCCAGTTCTTCAGGTCTGGGAAGTCCGGGCATGACTCCCACTGACAGGGTGTTCCCCAAAGCGCCGTCCCCATCCCCGTCTAACTCCTCGTCCTCTTCAGACAAACAAGCTAACTTGTAGAAGGCTTGTAATTTCTCATACAGTACAGTCACTATACACCTACTTATTAGCATAAAGCCTAAATGTTGCCATCAATCTGACACTCAGTAGATCATTGTTACTTGAAATATTTCAACATCATGGAATGACTTTGCCATGATTATAACCAGAATAAAGGAACTAAATAAACAATTTAAGCATATCATAAGAAGACAATGTAATAATATCAACAATTTCTTTCATTTTTACTACTGATTGTTAGTACAAAGTAGTAAAGTTAATAACAACTTACTCAAATCCTTCCATAATCTTTTTTTTTTTAACCAGAATTTAAAAAACAAACTTAAACAAGTTACAACATATTTCAAAACATAGAAACACAGAAAAAAATACTGACACCATGCTGGATATCAATATATCGATATTTGGATCATTAGCATAGTTGCTGAATCTTTAGATCTTATACAACTTTTTGCACTACAAAGTACTGCATTACTTTTAGGGAACAAATACATAATCGGCTGGTACTTTTTAGCGTGTCGTCGTGTTGAACTCTTTTATCGGAATTCAAGTCCACCAGCAAGTATGTGAGGCTAAAATTGGCAGCTTGGCGCAGCAGGAGGGTGGGGCTTAACGGAAAGGGGCAGGGCCTGGAATTCACTCCATACGCTGTGGGGGGGATTTGAACTGTGTAGTGGCAGTAGAAGTAAACACAACTTAGATGGCATATGTAAAAAAAAAATTAAAAAAAGACAATAAAGAGACTTTTATAGGTCTCGATTTACGTGACTGCTTCTGGTCCTTCTGTTGTGGCCTCCGCTCAAATAGACGCAGGGTGTCAAACTCATTCTAGCCCAAGTGGGCCGGAATGGTAAAATGACGGCATGATAACTTAAAAATAAAAACAACTCCAGGTTGTTTTCTTTGTTTTACTTTGGCCAAAAATTGAAGAAGCACATTAAAGGGGAACATTATCACAATTTCAGAAGAGTTAAAACCAATAAAAATCAGTTCCCAGTGGCTTATTTTATTTTTCAAAGTTTTTTTCAAAATTTTACCCATCATGGAATATCCCGAAAAAAAGCTTTAAAGTGCCTGATTTGACTGTACATCCAGCCGTCCATTTTCCTGTGACGTCACTGCGTGACGCCAATACAAACAAACATGGCAGATAGAACTGAAAGATATAGCGACATTAGCTCGGATTCAGACTCGGATTTCAGCGGTTTAAGCGATTCAACAGATTACGCATGTATTGAAACGGAAGGTTGGAGTGTGGAGGCAGATAGCGAAAACGAAATTGAAGAAGAAACTGAAGCGATTGAGCCATATCACGACGGACAAAGGCAACGCGGACGAATTCGGCGATCGCCTTCTAACCAACGATTGCATCTTTTGACCACAGGAGCAACTTAAATCTGTCGATTGGTAAGTGTTTGTTTGGCATTAAATGTGGGTAGAGGGAAAGGCTGGATGCAAATACAGCTAATAGCATGTTAGCATCGATTAGCATGCCATACTAATCGATGCACACTCCACGTAAGTCAACTTGAATCCGTCCCTGATCGTGTTGTTACACCCTCCGACAACACACAGACAAGGCATGATGTCTCCAAGGTACGGAAAACAGTCGAAAAAACTGAAAATAACAGAGCGGATTTGACTTTTGTGTGTAATGTGTTTGAGAAAATGGCGGATTGTTTCCGTTTGTAACGTCACAGGTGAAAGGTCATCGCTCCGACAGCGAACAATTGAAAGGTGTTTAAATCGCCAAATTCACTCTTTTAGAGTTCGGAAATCGGTTTAAAAAACATTTGGTCTTTTTTTCTGCAACATCAAGGTATATATTGACGCTTACATAGGTCTGGTGATAATGTTCCCCTTTAAGAAAAAGTACAAATAAACCTCTGGACAAAACACTTCAAGTTTGTCAAAGTCTGAGGAAATTGGTGCAGTTTCAAAAACACAGTATGCTTGGACTTAGTCTCAGTGTATCAACAAAGCCAGGATTAAACTTTAAGTCACAGTCTTTTTGTGATTGAACAAAAACAAAACATGTAAGCTCTTCTAGGTATCAAATACCTCCTTTGTCATGTCCACGTATCAATCGAGTGTTAACTCAACAAACCGTAACAAACGGAGGTAAAAACTATTCAAAATGGGTAAGTTCGACAGAAACATTTTGGGGGCGTAAGGGTGCCAAATGACGATGTGTTCCAATCAAAAGACGTAAAATTACTGGTTTTAAGTTTCATGTGGGTCGAGGAGGAGGAGCCACTGTCACCCTTTACTGTGTACCTCTTGCTTGGCCCCAGAATAAACCGTTTGCTTGCCGAAAAGAATTACTATTGTGACATCCAGTGGACACATTTAGAATTGCAGTTTCTTTCATTGAAAAAAAAAAAAGCCGCTCATTTTTACACTTGGCAAACTCATCATGCGGATCGGAAAAAAACATTTTTGGCTGTACGTTTGACACCCCTGCCCTAAATAATACCCGAATAAGGAGGACTCTCTCCTCTTCAGCTGTAGCCACATGTTTACCTTGTGTTACGTTACCGTACGGCATGCCAGCATTCTTGTTTACACAGCGGGCTTGACACTAAACAAGTCAATTTAACTCGTAAGAAAACAAAAAACGTCAAACTTTTGTTGTACGCTGTATCGCCTTGTGCTGGCAAATATTGTTTGTTGTTCTTAAACGAGACCAATAAGTACTTTAATTGCACAACTCAAAATGTTTCTGAGTAATTGTACAAGCAGCATGTTAATATCCTATTAAACGTCATTTACGATACTATTTCTCCCAAGTGAAGTTACAAAACGCACTGACGTCGTGATTTATTTTCAGTATTCAAATTCAAACCAACGACTAAAACACAGTAGCTAAAACGTGTTTAGCCATCTGAGCTAACAGATGTTAGCATTTTTATAAAGGCTTCAATAAAGACATCATTCCACATAACTTGGACCTAGAAATGAATGCAGTTATCATATACTATGTACTGTTTATTTACCATTTAATATGCTATGAACTGTATATGTACTATGTACTATGTACTATACTTTGAAGTACTGCACTTGAAAGCACTAGCGTGTCATTTGTACTAGAAACGTGATGATAGCTTCAACCACTTTGTGTCATGATCATAAACAAAATAGAAATATTTCCCTTGGATTGAATGCTGAACTTTGACCTGCGTAAAAAAATAAATAACAATGTATGATAGAAACAGGATATATTATCATCTCTAGTCTGTAGATTTTTGTAACTCTTATCCTCGCACATGCAGTCATTAAAGACTACGTTGAAGACAAATAGTCTTTGTCTTTTGTCTTCAATTTTTGTATTATTATTATTCACTAAAATACTAATTTTGCAGCGTTTTTGGCATCTCAAACAGGACATAGAAAAGTGTTTTTAATGTACTGTATTATTATTTTTTTTTGCAGTTTTCCCATTTTGCCCAGTAGATGGAGACATTGTCCAACTCAGACTGGTGTATAAAGTCAAAAAAGAAGGACTTTATTCAGGACTCTGACTAAAATACTGTTACCAACTAAGTAATTTCTTAAGATAGAACTTAAAATAAACAGAGAGGAAAAAAGATAGATATTTTTGGATTGTTTGGATTCTTGACTAAAATAAAATGTAGCTATTTTATTTAGATCTTCTCTTAGACGTTTGCCAATTATTTTTGTATGTTTATGCAGATTTTCAAGAAGCTTTCATAAGCTTAATCCTAGGTCAACCAGTGCCTTTGTGCAGTGTTTTTCAACCACTGTGCCGTGGCCCACTAGTGTGATGTGAAATACGGTATGGTGTGCCGTGAGAGATGGTGTACTTCCACCTAACTGGGTTAAAAATATTTTTTGCAAATCAGTAGTTCTAATCCACAAATAATGTGCTGTTGTTGAGTGTCTGTACTGTCTAGACCAGGGGTACAAACCTTTTAGAAACCAAGAGCTACTTCTTGGGTACTGATTAATGCGAAGGGCTACCAGTTTGATACACACTTCATTCCGTCATACATTTTTTTTCCTTTTACGGAAGGTTTTTTGTAGAGTATAAATGATGAAAAAAAAACACTTAAACGGTTTAAAAGAGGAGAAAACACGAAAAAATAAAAATTAAATTTTTAAACATTGTTTATCTTCAATTTCGACTTTTTAGAATTCAAAATTTTCCCTGATTAAAATTAATTTTAGAATTTTGATGACATGTTTTAAATAGGTTGAAATCCACTTAGAAATAAGATTTAAATTTGATTCTACAGATTTTCTAGATTTGCCAGAATAATTTTTTTGAATTTGAATCATAAGTTTGAAGAAATATTTCACAAATATTCTTGGTCGAAAAAACAGAAGCTAAAATGAAGAATTAAATTAAAATGTTTTAAATTATTATGCTTTACAATAAAAAAAAAATACTTGAACATTGATTTAAATCGTCAGGAAAGAAGAGGAAGGAATTTAAAAGTTATATGCGTTTCAAAATCCTAAAATAATTTTTAAGGTTGTATTTTTTCTCTAAAATTGTCTTTCTGAAAGTTATAGGAAGCTAAGTAAAAAAATTAATGAATTTATTTAAACAAGTGAAGACCAAGTCTTTAAAATATTTTCTTGGATTTTCAAATTCTATTTCAGTTGGGACTCTCTTAGAATCAAAATTGTCGAGCAAAGCGAGACCAGCTTGCTAGTAAATAAATAAAATTTAAAAAAATAGAGGCAGCTCACTGGTAAGTGCTGCTGTTTAAAGTATTTTTAGAACAGGCCAGCGGGCAACTCATCACCACGTTGGTGACCCCTGGTCTAGAGTAACCATGTAATATTCTTCCATATCAGTAGGTGGCAACAAGTAGCTAATTTCTTTGTAGATGTCGGTAACAACGACGATGGTTTAACAATATGCAGACGACAGCAGGAGGAAGTGTGCAAGTAAAAAAGTACCTAATGCTTAAACCAAAAATAAACAAAAAGCGAGTGCCGCTAAAAAAGGCTTAAGGATGGCTATGCAAAACAGAACTAAAAACTGAACTGGCTGCAAAGTAAATAAAAACAGAATGTTGGACGACAGCAAAGACTTACAGAGTGTGCAGCAGCGACGGCGTCCACAAAGTACATCTGTACATGACATGACAATCAACAATGTTCCCACAAAGAAGGATAGCGTCCGCACAACTTAAATAGCCTTGATTGCTAAAACAACGGTGAATAGCGCTCAATGGAAGACATGAAACTGCTACAGGAAAATACCAACAAAAGAGGAAAAGCCACTAAAATAGGAACGCAAGACAAGAACTAAAACACGAGACAGAGGAAAACACCAAAACACTCAAAATAAGTCACGTCATGATGTGATGGATCGTAACAGTACTTGAGACAAGAGCTACAGTGATGCATAGTTGGTTATATTTTGAACTCATATCCAACAATTGCGAGAACAACTTTTTATCTTCAATATCGGCTTCATTTTTTTGGTTTTCTGCTGGTGGTGTGCCTCAAGATTTTTTCAATGAAAAAAATGTGCCTTGACTCAAAAAAGGTTGAAAAACACTGCCATAGTGCAGTGGTTCTCAACATTTTTTTTCACCAAGTACCACCTCAGAAAACAGTTGGCTCTCCACATACCACCATACTGTCCAACATTAAAACACAGTAGGCCTAAGTATTCATCAACACAAGGCAAAGGTTGTGTTTAACATTTGTAGCCACTGTACCAATACACAAATTTGGACTGTAACTCTGTGCTTGAATATAGGGAAATAAAACCCTAATTTATTTATGACTTCTAAAGTTTGGGAATAATAGATATGATCAAAATAGTATAAATCTCACAGAGATTCCCAGGCCAATTTGAGAGATTATGAGCAAACCAGTCACATGTTCGCATGACGTAGCATTAGGAACCAAAAATCCTTCCCCATCAACAACAGCGCTAATCAAGCTGACGTTTTGAGAGCCAACAACAATTACTTTGGGGGAAATTATGATCCAGAACCTTAGATTTTTGAGCCCGAGCACAAAGAGGATGAACAATAAGTATTAGAAGCTGAGTGCAAAAGAGATTAAGCTTTATTGTGACATTATATAGCATCAGCCGGGTGCTAAAATACGCACAAATGATAATAAAACAAACACTTGCGGTACTATCTCCACTCTTGCTGGGATGCCAACCGACGGGACGCTCCCATAATCCCGTTTGGATGAAGATTCAATCGCAATCCTCACGAAGGGTTGAAAAAAAGTTGCAGCAACTCTTGTCTTTTTCACCATCTCGGGAGATGTCAAATGGACCAGCCTCTTGGACCATGGCCACATTTGTCCACGACCAGGTGAGAGATGCATGAATTACAATCTCGAATTTACTTTTAGCGAGTTTGGGACGAAGGAGCCACCGGCTTAGTGTGTCATCAATAGCAGTGTAAGCTAGCATTAGCTCGCCGCTAAAATGGGCCGCCTGCATTGGCGCTAATAATAGGAATATCACTCATATTTGGTTAATTTACAGGTCTCAACATGTAAATGGGGTATCGTTGGGGGTTTCTGCATGTTTTAAGAGGCTATATAATGGGCACAGGAGGGTAACCTCGATCTGTTGACTCAGTTGTTAGCTCTTAACAATTTAGAATGCATAAAAAAGCCAAGCATATGTGTGCTTGTCTTACATAAGGATTGTGAATGACAAACAGCACATATCTTTCCAATTTTTTCGTATTTCCAGTATGATTGATCTGAAACTATGGTCAGAGTGCAGAAAGCAGAAGCGATACCAAAGTGACGAAGAATCTTCGGAAATTGCCATAGATACCTAGTGTGGAATATTTTAGATTTTAGATTTAAGTTTATTAGTCCCCGTTGGGGAAATTCATTTTCACTGCCGTACATTTAAACATATAGACATTACACATCACAAAACAAAAATATATTTACAAGCTATATCAGACGAGACGGGCCTGCTTAAGGGCGGCTATAGCTGCAGGGATAAGGCTTTTCCTGAGGCGGGCCCTCCGGTATTTGATGGTTCTGTACCTGCACCCTGATGGTAGTGGGATTATGTATTTGTGTAGTGGGTGACTGATATCCTGGACTATTGTGTTTGCCAGTCGAGTAATGGACCTGTAGTTTAAATCTGAAATGTTGGGTGTGGGTAGGCCGATGATTTTAGCTGCTATGTTTGTAATGCGTGTGAGTTTGGTCCGGTTGGTTACAGAAAGCATGGTGAAAAAACACATGGAACAGTACAGAAGGATGGCTTGAACAATGCTTTGGTAAAGTAATAACCGGAGATGAGGTGCAACGTATAGTCCTTTAAGTTTTCGGATGGCTGACAGTCTTTGTTGACTTCTTTTTTGAATGTCCGTGGTGTGCTGATCAAAGGTGAGTTTATTGTCCAAAGTTACGCCCAGGTATTTAAAGGTGTCATATTCAAAATGGCGAACTGAATGTGTGGCATTTTGTGATGTTTAGACGGTATTTTTACATACTCTGCAGATTAAAAATACAAAAGTATATGGTCTAATAAATACAATTAAGTATATACAGTCAACTTGTTTTTCCACTCTACTGCTACTTTAAGTCAGGGGTCCCAAACTTTTTTTCCACCAGGGGACGGTTTAATGTATGCATTATTTTCATAGACAGGCTTTCCATGTGTGGCGGATAAAAACAGCAAAAGTAATTACAATTAAAAATCAATTCACTATAATGCTGAAGTTGTGGGAGCCTTACGCGTGTTTTTTTGCCAAGAAATGGCCCCCCGCATGTTGATGGTGTATACTGAATAGCAGTGGTTCTTAACCATAAGGCCGGGGCCCAGTGCTGGGCCGCGAGTGCCCCCTAGAATGTAATAAATGTGTTTTTTCAGCTGTGATCTGCATAGGCATTAGCGGTACTCAGGTGTAATACACGTTACCACCACTTGTGGCAATAATGACAATATCAATCAATCAATGTTTACTTATATAGCCCTAAATCACTAGTGTCTCAAAGGGCTGCACAAACCACTAATCCTCGGTAGGCCCACATAAGGGCAAGGAAAACTCACACCCAGTGGGACGTCGGTGACAATGATGACTATGAGAACATGATACTGTGATACTGATGACTATGAGAACATATGAGAACATGATACTGTGAAAGATCAATCCATAATGGATCCAACACAGTCGCGAGAGTCCAGTCCAAAGCGGATCCAACACAGCAGCGAGAGTCCCGTTCACAGCGGAGCCAGCAGGAAACCATCCCAAGCGGAGGCTGATCAGCAGCGCAGAGATGTCCCCAGCCGATACACAGGCGAGCAGTACATGGCCACCGGATCGGACCGGACTCCCTCCACAAAGGAGAGTGGGACATAGAAGAAAAAGAAAAGAAACGGCAGATCAACTGGTCTAAAAAGGGAGTCTATTTAAAGGCTAGAGTATACAAATTAGTTTTAAGGTGAGACTTAAATGCTTCTACTGAGGTGGCATCTCGAACTGTTACCGGGAGGGCATTCCAGAGTACTGGAGCCCGAAATGAAAAAGCTCTATAGCCCGCAGACTTTTTTTGGGCTTTGGGGATCACTAATAAGCCGGAGTCCTTTGAACGCAGATTTCTTGCCGGGACATATGGTACAATACAATCGGCAAGATAGGATGGAGCTAGACCATGTAGTATTTTATACGTAAGTAGTAAAACCTTAAAGTCACATCTTAAGTGCACAGGAAGCCAGTGCAGGTGAGCCAGTACAGGCGTAATATGATCAAACTTTCTTGTTCTTGTCAAAAGTCTAGCAGCCGCATTTTGTACCAACTGTAATCTTTTAATGCTAGACATGGGGAGACCCGAAAATAATACGTTACAGTAGTCGAGGCGAGACGTAACAAACGCATGGATAATGATCTCAGCGTCTTTAGTGGACAGAATGGAGCGAATTTTAGCGATATCGCGGAGATGAAAGAAGGCCGTTTTAGTAACGCTTTTAATGTGTGCCTCAAAGGAGAGAGTTGGGTCGAAGATAATACCCAGATTCTAATATAAAACAAACAGATAACGTTTGGCGCTAATGTCATATAGAAATTTCTTCAGCGCAGAAATTATGACTAAAGTGGTGAAGCTGTATTTTCAGTTGCATTTTAATTTGATTGACAGTTTAAGTAAGAAATATATGTATTATTAATTTATTTTTAAGTAAGAAATATATGTGTTTTTCTAGCACATGTCCCATTCAAGGTAACGGGGGGTAGCTAGAACCTATCTCAGCTGCATTCGGGCAAGGTACACCCTGAACAAGTCCCCACCTCATCACAGGGCCAACACAGATAGACAGACAACATTCACACTCACATTCACACACTAGGGCCAATTTAGTGTTGCCAATCAACCTATCCCCAGGTGCATGTCTTTGGAAGTGGGAGGAAGCCGGAGTACCCGGAGGGAACCCATGCAGTCACGGGGAGACATTGCGGTGGCCCCGCCCGGGAATCATTTTTGGTGATTAAACCCCCAATTCCAACCCTTGATGCTGTGTGCGAAACAGGAAGAAAATGGGTCCCATTTTTATAGTCTTTACTGAGCCAGGGTTTGAACTCACGACCTACCAATCTCAGAAACCATCCATCCATCAGCAACTAAATGGTATCAATTGTCTTTAAAATTGTTCAAATATACACCTGCATAACATTGTACTGTTGTTAACATTTAAGTCAACAAAAAAAGAAAGGGGGGGGGTTCTTTTTTGGTGCACTAATTGTAAGTGTATCTTGTGTTTTTTATTTTGATTTAATAAAAAATAAAAAATAAATTAATAAAAAATTCTTCTGCGGCCCAATACCAATCGTTGGTTGGGGACCACTGGTCTATAGCATATTTCAAGTCAATCAATTTGCCTGAAATTTAAAAATGATTGAAACCATAAAAAAATTTTGAACCATTTGATGCTGAAAAAACCCAATAATAAAACTCAATAAATATTCATCAATTCAAATTGATCAACAATATCATATATATATATAAATATATATATATATATATATATATATATATATATATATATATATATGTATATATATATATATATATATGTATATATATATATATATATATATGTATATATATATATATATATATATATATATATATATACATATGTATATATATATATATATATATATGTATGTATATATATATATATATATATATATATGTATGTATGTATAAATATATATATATATATATATATATATATATATATATATTAGGGCTGTGGACCTTTGGGTGTCCCACGATTCGATTCAATATCGATTCTTGGGGTCACGATTCGATAATATATCGATTTTTTTTTATTCGATTCTCGATTCAAAAACAATATTTTTCTGATTCAAAACGATTCTGTATTCATTCAATACATCGGATTTCAGCAGGATCTACCCCAGTCTGCAGACATGCTAGCAGAGTAGTATTTTTTTTTTAAAAAGCTTTTATAATTGTAAAGGACAATGTTTTATCAACTGATTGCAATAATGTAAATTTGTTTTAACTATTAAACGAACCAAAAATATGACTTATTTTATCTTTGTGAAAACATTGGACACAGTGTGTTGTTAAGCTTATGAGATGCGATGCAAGTGTAAGCCCCTGTGACACTATTGTTCTTTTTTTTTTTTTTTTATAAATGTCAAATGATAATGTCAATGAGGGATTTTTAATCACTGCTATGCTGAAATTATAACTAATATTGATACTGTTGTTGATAATATTTATTTTTTTTCCACTGCTTTTGGTTTGTTCTGTGTCATGTTTGTGTCTGCTCAATTGCTTTGTTTATTGCAGTTCTGAGTGTTGCTGGGTCAGGTTTGGTTTTGGAATTGGATTGCATTGTTATGGTATTGCTGTGTAGTGGTTTGTTGGATTGATTAAAAAAAAATTGAAAAAATTAAAAAAAAATTGAGAAAAAAAAATCGATTTAAAAAAAAAATGAGAATCGATTCTGAATCGCACAACAGAAACGATTCGATTCGTATTCAAATCGATTTTTTCCCACACCCCTAATATATATGTATATATATATATATATATATATATATATATATATATATATATATATATATATATATATATGTATATATATATATTTACTTAATTTTTGTAGTTTAAAACAATTTAAACTACAAAATAAACATTTTGTGCTGTTTGTTTTTTGGTTGTTGTTTTTTTATGAAAATGAGGAAGTCAGTCTAAATAGCCACAATGAGCACTGAGTGCACACATTTTTTTAAAACATTTTTATTTGAATTAGGACAATGCATATTCATCAACATAGAGCATCAATAGCTATTTATTTATTTCTTTGCACAATAGCTACTAATAATAGCTAATATTCTTCCGTTGTCCTAAGGCAGGTTTATACAGTAAACATTCAACAAAATGATACAAAAGAATACATAAATCACAAGAAATTACACATTATGAGCATACCATAAGCACGGACCATGGACAAAAAAAAAAACAAAAAAAAAAAAAACAAGTGAATAATCTAATTGTGCGTGCATGTCTGATTAGTTTTCAACCACTGTTTCAGTGCAGTTTAAAATGTTAAATAGGTGTCACAATTTCTGACATGGTCTGGCAGCCTGTTCTTTTTTGAAGCGGATTTTTAAAGTTTGAAAGGCTTCCAATATTTTTTTTTTTGATCAAGCACAAATTGAGAAGAACTGTACTAAATTAATTATTTCATAAAAACACACAGAAGGAAATATGGGAGCATACAAGTAAGTAATTGTGTGCGTTATTGACGACCACATTATAAAGATTTTGGATTACTTTGATTACAACTACATTGGATTTGTCACGCCCATGGGATTATGTTTTGTTTTCGTCAGTTCCTGTTCCTGCACTTCCTTGTTTTCTTTGTTACCATGCCAACTCATTAGTTTTCACCTTGTCTTCATGTCATGCCCCTGTCTTCATGTCTCACACCTGTTTGCACTTATCATGTTCATTATTTAAACCTGTATTTGACAGGTGGTCAGCCTGGCGACTTTATTCCTCGACTATTTTCATGCCAAGCCATGCTGTTTAAACATTCTGTCCATGCCACGTAAGTATTTGGTTTGTTTTTAGTTCTGCCTATGTGCTTTGTCTGTGTTCATAGTCTAGTTTTGTACCGCCATTGTGCGCTCCTTTTGTTGTAGTTTGTTAGTGTTAGTAATAAATAAATATATACTTACATTCACGTCTCGCTCGTGCCAACCTTCCTTTTCATCGGAAAAACAATCCAAGTCATAGTCTAAGTCCTGACAGGATTTAGCTCCTGTGAATGTTGTCTTGTTTGGTAAATATGTTTTAACTTGGACATTGTGTTTTCACATCATGCTAACATTATCTGAGTTCCCTGTGGAGAATGTGGTCGTTAAACTGAGGGCGGTTATTGATTTAAAAATAATGAATAGATAAATAAAAAATAAAAATCTCAAGAGTAGATCCAACATTTGTGCCTAAAGCGTCATAACAACATCACAGATTTCATGGCTATCAAGTTTCCGCAGATGTTGGATCTTTCCCACATTTATTCCCACATATAAAGTCAGTGTTTGCACAACATACTCAGACAGCTTGCTATGCAGGAGCGTGCATTCATATTGGAACATAATATTGACATGAGCAAAGTGTTTATTATAAAATATTTCTGTGCCAAAAATCCCTTTCTGACATCTTTAAAGGCTTTCTTTGCATGTCTGTTCTTTTCAAAACTTTATGCATAATAATAATAATTATAATAAAAAGCATGGTAGCTAATCCCATTAGAAAACAAAAACACTGAGCCATGACTTGATTTCTTTTCAAGTTTATTTCTAAGAAAAACATTAAACAATATTAAGAATTTATAAATAAATACAGGACTACTACTGCGGATACTGATACTATTGAATTGAAATGGCAGGATGATTGAATCATTTTCTGAACTGGCTTCTATTTTTGAGAACATGGACTTGCTTATTAACATCACATAGGTGTAAAAAGAAGTTCACCAACAATCTTAAAAAGCAATTCAATGATCCATACTAATAGTAATGGATTATAGAATAATCTATGTAAAAAAAAAAAAACTAAAATCCAGACAAAAAACGTATCCCTATCGCAAGCTCTGTGGCTCATTTTGTACAGTGACACCTAAAACTCACGGA
Organism: Nerophis ophidion; assembly: GCF_033978795.1. NCBI lineage: Eukaryota > Metazoa > Chordata > Actinopteri > Syngnathiformes > Syngnathidae > Nerophis > Nerophis ophidion. The sequence continues at coordinate 40,433,867 of NC_084626.1, forward strand.
TTCAGACACTGCACCATCTATCTAATATAGACGACGGCTTTCGGCGACCCCCGGTCGATACTTTTGACCTAAGATGGCAGGATAATTAAATAATTTTCTGACCCAGCTTCTATTTTTGAGAACATGGACTTGCTTTACCATGAACTGATTAACATGGACCCCGACTTAAACAAGTCGAAAAACTTATTCGGGTGTTACCATTTAGTGGTCAATTGTACGGAATATGTACTGAACTATGCAATCTACTAATACAAGTTTCAATCAATCTGTAATGAGAAACTGGAAATATGAGAAATTGTTTCAGTTTCACAAATTCCTCAGTGAAACGTCACTGTGGAGTTATTGAGCCTATTGATTGATTGATCAATTAATTGGAGAGCTAGCTTCCGCAGCAAGTGGGTCCATGACAATGACTTGTGTTTTGTTTTATCAGCTGTTTTACTGCCTTATTACAGGCATTGCTTGGAAACAATTAAGGTACATAAATAAAAATGTAGAGCATATTTCTGTGTAAATACCTCATTTCACAACGTATTCATCTGCGGCTTATAGTCCAGTGCAGGTAATATATAAAAGAAAATGTTCTTCTAATATAGAGTGGGTACAGCTTGTAAGCTCGGAGCGCTCTACAGTCCGTGAAATAGGTTTTTTAAGTGACTTCACTACAAAATAATGAATGTAATGTATATAATTACATGGCACGTAATAATGATCGGCGTATAAATATATATAATCAATTTGTATTATCATTAATTAATTTCAACCCACAAAAAAGCAACTTTCATCATTAAAAATGTCAAATAATTCCATCCAGCCATCCAGAATGATTGATTGATCGATTAATCCGAGAGCTAGCTTCCGCAGCAAGTGGGTCCGTGACTATGACTTCTGTTTTGTTTCATCGGCTGTTTTACTGCCTTGTTACAGGCATCGCTTGGAAACAATTAAGGTACATAAATAAAAATTTACAGCATATTTCTGTGTAAATAACTCATTTCGCAACGTATTTATCTGTGGTGTATAGTCGGGGTGCAGGTACTATATATAAAAAAAATGTTCTTCTAATATAAAGTCGGTACAGCTTGTAAGCTCGGAGCGCTCTATAGTCCGTAAAATATGTTTTTTAAGTGACTTCACTACAAAATAATGAATGTAATGTAATGTATATAATTACATGGCACGTAATAATGGTCGGTGTATAAATAAATCTAATCCATTTGTATTATCATTAATTAATTTCAACCCACAAAAAAAGCAACTTTCATCATTAAAAATGTCAAATAATTCTATCCAGCCATCCAGTTTCTACCGCTCGTCCCTCTTGGGGTCGCGTAGGTGGCTGGAGCCTATCCCAGCTGCAAAGGCGAGCTACACCCTGGACTATTCGCACCTCATCCAAATTTTGACAAGAATAAAGAAAATAGGTTTTTAATATTCCTGCAAAATCATAAGCAATATGCTGTTTTTTAAACTTAATTTTTTTCAAACCAGTTTTTCCCCCATATGAATTCATTTTTGTCATCAAATGAAATTAAAGTTTAATTTAAAAAGTATAAAAATGTTTTTTCCATAACTAAAAACATGTTATAGGGGTTACTACACCAAAAACAAATTGTGCTTGTTCTTGTAAATTCATACCACCTCATCAAATTCCGGGCAGTTTTAAAACTTTGTCTCATGTTAGGTTTTTATTTCATAGGTTTATCCTGTGAAAGTATAAGTAGGTTAGATATAAGTATTGAATATGATTCAAATCCAGAGTAAGATTTCTAATTTAGTCTTGATATTAGAATGGGTCCCGACCCCCTCTGTAGTGGAAAAATGTTGGCCTTCGAGCTCAAAAAGGTTAAGAACTCCCGTATTAATTACTTCCAATTTTATTTTTCTATTTATGTTTATGTTCAACTAATGAATGAAGGAATTTATATTCATTTATATACTGTATATTACATCACTTTGGCACAAAGTGACCCACCCTAACATTTTTAATCACTTCCCAGACACAACTTTTTCACTTCCGATACAATACCGATATTGAATCTTTGACTATTGGCCAATTCATTGAAGGACACCTATTGTGAATGTCTAGCTTGTGTGCTACTGAGTGCTTAGCTGTCGGGTAGCTGCTGGCTCCTAGTAGCCTATAGCCTACCATGTTCACTTTTTGTAAATGTATTGAGTAAAACAGTAGAAAAGACCTAACTTGTGTGCTTATAGAAGGACTTTTAGATGTTAACTGGGTGTCCAGGACTGCTTGTATCAGACTTGATATCACACTTTTTACATGTAAACAAATGTCATCCGTACTTGTTTTTTTTCCAATAACATACAGTATTGGGTCAAATGTAATAATTAATTTACATACCAAATAATCCATTTTAACATCACACAGGTGTAAAATGAAGTTCACCGACAATATTGAAAAGCAATGAAATGATCAATAATAATAGTAATGGATTATAGAATAATTTTAACTAAAAAAAAGAATTAAAATTCAGACAAAAAAAAACATGTTAGAAGTTTAGGAGTGTTTGGCAAACTTCTGGTCCTGTTTGTTCACCTCTGACCTCACAGCCCGAGGATGTTTTTCATTTGCTTCTTCCCGTCCCAAGCTGGAAAAAGTGAGCAAGTTTGTTTATGTGATGATTACTGGAAGATGCAGCATCTGTGCAGTCAGTGCCACGCTGCATGTCTCATCTTTGCATGTTTCATGTTTTCATGTTTGCATGTTTCATGTTTTCATGTTTGCATGTTTCATGTTTTCATGTTTCATGTGTCATGTTTCATGTGTCATGTTTCATGTGTCATGTTTGCATGTCTCATGTATCATGTTTCATGTTTGCATTTTTCATCTTTAATGTTTGCGTGTTTCATGTATCATGTTTTTATGTTTGGGATGTTTCATGTTTTATGTTTCATGTTTACACGTTTTATGTTTCATGTTTAATGTTCCATGGTAGCATGTTTCATGTTTAGATGTTTGGATGTTTCATGTTTAATGTTTACATGTTTCATGTTCCATGTTACCCCAAAAGGGGATAAGCGGTAGGAAACGGATGGATGGATGGATGTTCCATGTTGGCATGTTTCATGTTTAGATGTTTCATTTTAGCATGTTTTACGTTTCATTTTGGATGTTTCATGTTAGCATGTCTTATGTTTCATTTTTGGATGTTTTTGGAATCATGATCCAAAACCTTAGATTTTTGAGCCTGAACAAAAAGAGGATGAGCAAAAACATTTAGAAGCAGGGTGAAAAACAGATTCAGCTTTATTGTGACATTTTATAGCATCAGCAGCATTGCTAGGTGCTAAACATACGAACAAATCATAATAAAATAATATCTTACTGTACTATCTCCACTCTTGCTGGGATGCCGACTGACGGGACGCTCCCATAATCCTGTTTGGATGAAGATTCAATCGCAATCCTCACAAACGGTTAAAGAAAGTTGCTCAAAAGTAAGACTGAAATTAATTAATTCTCTGAATTGTAAGAAAACTAAGTTTAACAATTAAACAGTAATGTTAAATGTTACATTAAATTATTATTATTAAACAAATGACCATATATTAGCACGCAACTACAGAAACAAATATCTAAAATTGGTAGTGTATTGGTTGAAATATGAAAGGTATTATCATATTTCTATCACTGAATGATGTTAGTTATGCAGATGCTCGCCAACATCTGTTTCATGTTCATCCAGTATTTGTATGGAATTTGGGCCTCATCCCTTTGTCATATTTTTATGATCAGCATGAGTGTGAACGGAAGAAGTGAAAGGGAGAAAAGTGTCAAAAGTTGTCAGTGTGGCTATGCTAAAATATTACTACAGTGAATACAAAATGACAAAACTGAATTACCATTCATTTATTTATATAGCGCTTATCCTCATAGGGGTATGCTGGAGTTTATCCTAGCTGACTTGGGGCGAGAGGCGGTGTAGACCTTATCCCCTAGAAACCTCAGTCCCTATTCACCCTAGTCCCTGTAGACCTTAGTCCAGAGGTCAGCAACCCGCAGCTCTCGAACTGCATGCATCTTTTTAGTGCCACCCTAGTGGCTCCCTGGAGCATTTTAAAAAAAGGATTAGCTAGGCTCTAGCACCCCCCGCGACCCAAAAAGGGACAAGCAGTATAAAATGGATGAATGGATGGACTACAAATTGAAAAAGATGGGGGGGAAGTTTGATTGGCAACACTAAATTGGCCCTAGTGTGTGAATGTGAGTGTGAATGTTGTGTGTCTATCTGTGTTGGCCCTGCGATGAGGTGGCGACTTGTCCAGGGTGTACCCCGCCTTCCGCCCGATTGTAGCTGAGATAGGCGCCAGCGCCCCCCGCGACCCCGAAAGGGAATAAGCGGTAGAAAATGGATGGATGGATGGGGGGGAAGTATTTTTGTTTTGTTTTAGTATGTTTTTTGTTTGAGGACAAACATGACACAAACCTTCCCAAATGTTAGAAAGCCCACTGTTTAATATGTTTGTGTGTATGCCTCACTGATGAGAGTATTTGGTGAACATCTTTTTGTCCTACTAATTTCGGTATTTTTTTAACTCAGCATAGTGTGGACTGTGACACAACAGTTTGTTTACATGTAAAATCTTCCACTCCTTCTTTGTCTCATTTTGTCCACCAAACGTTTTATACCGTGCGTGAATGCACAAAGGTGCGCTTTGTTGATGTTATTGACTTGTTGGAGTGCTAATCAGGCATATTTGGTCAGGGCATGACTGCAAGCTAATCAATGCTAACATGCTAATAGGCTAGCTGTATGTACATATTGCATCATTATGCCTCGTTTGTAGATATATTTATGCTCATTTCATTTACAATTTATATTTGCATGTCTCCATCCATCCATCCATCTTCTTCCGCTTATCCGAGGTCGGGTCGCGGGGGCAGCAGCCTAAGCAGGGAAGCCCAGACTTAGGCTGCTGCCCCCGCGATTTGCATGTCTCATGACACTTTATCTGTATGTAATGTTGGCTGCATTTCAGAAAGTTGTTTGTGTGCCATGTTGTTCCAGACCACAGCAAACATTACCCAGCTTGAAAAATATTGTAACAAACCTATTAAAAGAAGACAGCCTGCCGTTTTCTTTAACTTGAACACACACGTTTATATCCAGTCATTTCCAGGAGTTATCTCACCTTCTGAGGAGCCTCTGATTTACTAATGGTTTTTAATGTTGTAAAATTGTGCAGAATAAATATTACATTTCAACATTTCTGTCAACAAAGATTTGCTTCAGCCTGCGGCGCATAATTACTTTAATAGTAGGCTATTATAGCTGATATGGACACTTACGCCATGTGTTGCCTTCATTATATAAGACTTTTAAAGTAATTTTGATAGTAGGCTAATATAGCTAATATAGACACTTACGGTATGTGTTGTCTTCATTATAACACTTATAAAATACTTTTACAGTCATTTTGATGATAGGCTAATTGCTAATATAGACACTTACGTCATGTGTTGTCTTCGTTATAACACTTATATAAGATGTTTTAAAGTCATTTTGAAAGTAGGTTTGTTTTTTTTGTGTTTTTGGTCCAATATGGCTCTTTCAACGTTTTGGGTTGCCGACCCCTGCCCTAGTCACTCTCCCATAGTCATCCTAAATCCAAGTTCCTAGAAAGTAGTCACCCTAGGCGGATCGTCAGTCAATTGCAAAGAAAAAGGTCAACTTCGAGATGGAATTCTAGAGTTTTAGCGACAAGAGTAATCCACCAGGGACTGAGGAGTTGATGATCAGGTGAAGAAAGACAGGAAGTCAAACAAACACTCAACACGTCATTGAAGTGGGAAAAAAATCAAAACAGGAAAAACCAAAAGTGGATGGTCGAATTTTTTCCTTTGTTTCAAGCTGAACACTTCCCCAAAAGTGATTTTCAACATGTTCTTTGTCATTTCAACATGGAAATTTATGAAACATCTAACACCTTTTTCCCTCATGGCTCTTGGAAAAGACTAAATAACCTCCATGAACCACCGTTCAGCTGCCAAGTGACACAAATACACACAACTATACAGTACATACGTTCACAGAACAAAATACACGCAAATACTAACAAAATGCACGCAAATACACAGAAAAACAATCTGTCAGGACTTTTACTTGGATTTGTTTTGTTTCTTCAATGCAGAGAATATTTGGAACGAGCCAGGCGTGGACGTGAATACATGTTTAATTTTTACGCACTAAAATACAAAACAGGGAAAACAAGGACACTTTCAATGGTGGATAATAAATTAGGCTATGAAATAAAAGACTAAAACCGAGGTTTTAATAAAAACATGAAACCAAAACACTTGCTCAATGGCATGAATAACAATAAACTAGAAACAAAACTAGCACAATGGCATGACTAAAGACATGAACCAAAACTTGCACTGAGGCATAAATATAAAACTTACTTGGACCGAAACAAGGGGCATGGATAGCAAGGTGTTCGAGGACATGAAGGAGGTGCAGCATGGGTAGGTGTGTAAAGTTCCCAGGCCGAGAAACAGAAAACAAATAACTTGAATACTAGCTGTGGTAATTGGAAACAGGTGTGAGAGCTGAGGACCGGGTCGTGACTAGGAGACCAAGTGGAAACTAATGGGTTACTATGGAAACCAAAATAAAACCAGGAAGTGCAAAACAGGAAACAAGAGTCCAAAAAACAAAACATAACATGATCAAACATAAGACTTGCTTCACAGGCATGACACAATCCAAAAACAGCTCCTCACATCTCTTAACATTTTGATCTGAAATGACAAGCAGTAATAGAAACAAAGTAATTGATTTCCAATCAGAATCGTTTGTATCAATTATTGTTTTTGTCTTTCACAACATCAAAAAGTAACACAATAGCTAAGGTCAAAAGGTCACGTTTTTAATGACAAAATGATATTCTTGCTGGTTCAAATTTGTTTTGTTTTTAAAATAACATAGCGATCTTACATGATAATAATTCCTAAAGATGTAAAACTTTTGTTTGTATTTTTTTTTATTTCAATGTATTTACAGTGTAATATTTCATTTTCATATGTACTGTTTGGATCCTAAAAGAAGAACCATAATATTAATTCCTAAATCTATAAAAACAAAATCTATCTACATTACATAATACATTTTGATGAGATATTACTGTATGAACCTCTGCTTAATGTAACTCAAATCCACCCAGTGAGCACAAAACACCCTTTTAAAGTCATAACCACCAACTCTTATCTGGGATTAAAATAGTTGAACAGGAAAGGCCTGAAATGTGCTATCATTCATAAAAACAACAGTTTAATTTAAAAAAAAAAAAAAAAAACTTGTGGGAAAATATAAGGCATGGGTTAAGAAAACATAATGTGCTCTTTTTTACGGATGTTTACTTTTCTGGCATACGTGCTTTTCAGGAGCCGCTAAGTCACACGACATGACAGATATTACACCCGATTAGCCTCCACGTCCATCTTTTATTTCCAACAAAATTAGAGGAACTGAACTTTTAAGCAACATTTGTCAAGCAAACACTGCATTTGACTTTTAACCAGCAAACAAGCCATCAGCAAACCTTCTTACTTCACTATTCTTTTTACCGTATTTTTCGGACTATAAGTCGCAGTTTTTTTCATAGTTTGTCCGGGGGTGCGACTTATACTCAGGAGCGACTTATGTGTGAAATTATTAACACATTACCGTAAAACATCAAATAATATTATTTAGCTCATTCACGTAAGAGACTAGACGTATAAGATTTCATGAGATTTATGGATTAGGAGTGACAGATTGTTTGGTAAACGTATAGCATGTTCTATATGTTATAGTTATTTGAATGACTCTTACCATAATATGTTACGTTAACATACCAGGCACCTTCTCAGTTGGTTATTTATGTGTCATATAACGTACACTTATTCAGCCTGTTGTTCACTATTCTATATTTATTTTAAATTGCCTTTCAAATTTCTATTCTTGGTGTTGGGTTTTATCAAATAAAATTACCCCAAAAATGCGACTTATACTCCAGTAGGACTTATATACATTTTTTTTCCTTCTTTATTATGCATTTTCGGCAGGTGCGACTTATACTCCGGAGCAACTTATACTCCGAAAAATACGATACTACAATAAGTCAGCTTGGATATACTTCAGAGTAGTACAGCTTGTATATTAGTATCGATTTACAAAACCCAAAACCAGTGAAGTTGGCACGTTGTGTAAACGATAAATAAAAACAGAATACTATGATTTGCAAATCCTTTTCCACCTATATATAATTGAATAGACTGCAAAGACAAGATACTTAACACTGAGTGGTCGGTAGTAGTGGGTTTCAGTAGGCCTTTAAGTTCGAACTGGAAAGCTTTTTTTTGCAAATATTATTTTGTTTGGAATTTGATGCTTGCAGCATGTTTTAAAAAAGCTGGCAAAAGGATTGAGGGAGTTGAGGAATGCTCATCAAACACTTATTTGGAACATCCCACAGTGAACAGGCTAATTAGGAAAAGGTGGGTACCATGATTGGGTATAAAGGCAGCTTCCAGGAAATGCTCAGTCATTCACAAACAAGGATGGGGCGAGGGTCACCACTTTGTCAACAAATGTTTGAGCAAATTGTTGAACAGTTTAAGAACAATATTTCTCAACAAGCTATTGCAAGGAATTTAGGGATTTCACCAACTACGGTCATTAATATCATCAAAAGATTCAGAGAATCTGGAGAAATCACAGCACGTAACATTGAATGCCCGTGACCTGTGATCATCAAAAAGCGACATCAGTGTGTAAAGGATATCACTACATGGGCTCAGGAACACTTCAGAAAACCACTGTCAGTAACTAGAGTTTGTCACTACATCTGTAAGTGCAAGTTAAAACTCTACTATGCAAAGCGAATGCCATTTATCAACAACACCCAGACACGTCACCAGCTTCACTGGGCCCGAGATCATCTAAGATGGATCTTTGGGTGGACATCCAGCCATACTTGCCAACCTTGAGACCTCTGAATTTGGGAGATAGGGTTGGTGGTGGGGGTGGTGGGGGGGTATATTGTAGCGACCCGAAATAGTTAGTGCTGCTAGGGGTTCTGGGTATTTGTTCTGTTGTGTTTATGTTGTGTTACGGAGCGGATGTTTTCTCGAAATGTGTTTGTCATTCTTGTTTGGTGTCGGTTCACAGTGTGACACATATTTGTAACAGTGTTAAAATTTTTCATAATACGGCCACCCCTCAGTGTGACCTGTATGGCTGTTGAGCAAGCATGATTGTGTGTGTGTGTGTGTGTGTGTGTGCGTGCGTGCGTGCGTGAGTGAAAGCCGCATATATTATGTGACTAGGCACGCTGTTTGTATGGAGGAAAAGCTGACATGACGACAGGTTGTAGAGGACGCTGAAGGCAGTGGCGTTAAGGCACGCCCCCAAATTCGGCTAGCCTTGAGAGAATGGTTCGGGAGGGGCACTGAAATTCAGGAGTCTCCCGGGAAAATCGGGAGGGTTGGCAAGTATGCATCCAGCCCCTGTTTTCCAGGCAAGAGTTTCTTTCCACCAGAACCTCCTCTGTTTTCAAGTCAATTTTGTTGTCTTTACTTGTAAAGAAATTGACAAATAAAGCTGACTTGACTTGACTTGACACTCAAAGCAGATGCATTCCAACGATAAAGTCAACAAAATCACAAAAGTGAGTTTTGTTGATGTTGTTGACTTATGTGCTAATCAGACATATTTGGTCGCGGCATGACTGCCAGCTAATTGATGCTAACATGCTATTTAGGCTAGCTGTATGTACATTTATAGCTGTATTTGCATCCAGCGTTTCCTTCCACCCACATTTAATGCCAAACAAACACTTACCAATCGACTGACTTAAGTTGATCCGATGTCACAAGATGCGAAACTTCCGATCGTTGGTCTGCACATTTTACCGGTGATGCTAAGGCAAACATGGCCGAATAGCGTCAATAACTATTCGCTCAATAGCTTCAGTTTCTTCTTCAATTTTGTTTTCGCTATCTGCCTCCATACTCCAACCATCCGTTTCAATACATGCATAAACTGTTGAATCCCTTCAGCCGCTGAAATCCGAGTCTGAATACGAGCTAATGTCGCTATATCTTGCTGTGCTATCCACCAGTTGTTTGTATTGGCATCGCTATGTGACGTCGCAGGGAAATGGATAGTGGCTTCGTAGATAGCAAAAATCAGGCACTTTAAAGCTTTTTTTAGGGATATTCCGGGAAGGGTAACATTTTGAAAAAAACTTCGAAAAATTAAATAAGCCACTGGGAACTGATTTTTATTGGTTTTAACCCTTCTGAGATTGTGATAATGTTCCCCTTTACGTTTTAATGCCATGATGTTAACCGTCCGGCCCACGCCGGAATAGATTTTCCTCCAAGCATCACCTGAGCTAAAAAGAGTTTGAAACCCCTTGTTGTACACTGACTACTCTCAAACTCTCTATCCAAGTTGACATCCTCTAGTAGTGTCCACGGGGAAGACATACAAAGATGTTAGTGGCCTGTGGTCATGTGACAAGAGACATGCTGTGAATGGCTCAGTAAATACAAGTCAATTAGATTTTAGCCTCTTACATCATATTTATATAAATATATCAGATCAAATGTTTACTCTTGGGGACTGCAGCTGTAATTGAAATCAGATGTTTTCACATGGTATACATTACAAACAATGCACTGATGTAAACAATCCTCATACACGACACGTTGAAGTGAAGGTCGCTGCTCATGCTGACATGACTAACATGACCCCAGTTTGCAGCACACATGCTTCAGTTTACACCCACTGCTGCTTCATTCTTGTGCAAGCTGTTCTGCTTTTTCTCATTCAACTTGTGACTTATAATATATATATATATATATATATATATATACATATATATATATATATATATATATATATATATATATATATATATATATATATTGTGGTGTCTCACTCAAGCACAGCCTGACAGGTAAGAACCTCACAGGGGAGGAGCCAGGGCATAGAGGCAGAGTGAAACATGGAAGACAACGCCCCACCCTTGGCCGCATCTTCGAGGGGCGGTACATTCCCCTCTACCTGTTCAATCAGCCTGAAGGGCCACCAGCTGTGCGGCCAGGTGGGGGCAAGCAAACCTTCCTTAACTCTGCCTCACTCAGGTCTGGCTCTCCATCGTGTCAAGGCAGGTGCATCAGGTGGTAAGTGAGACATCCACTAGTTCCCCAGTAAAAACATTACTAGTTCAGCACTGAGGATTTGTTCCACCTGTGACTTGTCCTTGCCGGATACCAGCAGGGCCAGATCATCCGCAAACTTTAACAATTCACAGTCGCATACTGATGGCATGTCATTTACATTTATTAGGAACAGTAAAGGTCCTAGTATACTGCCTTGGGGGACTCCACAGCTTACTGAGAGGGGAGGGGACACGGTGCCGTTCACCTCTACCACCTGTTTCCTCCTCTCCAAGTAAGATTGCATCCAGCTCGATGAGGTTTCATCGAATCCGATTGCTCGGAGCTTATCCAACACTATAGCGTGGTTAACGGTGTCAAAGGCCTTCTGAATGTCCAGCATGACCATGCCGCAGTATTTTCCCGCGTCCACCTCATGTTTGATGTGGTCAGTCAGATAGAAAAGGCATGTGTCAGTGGAGTGGTTAGTTCTGAAGCCAGATTGGAATTTGTACATTAGTTTATTAGTAGCAAGGTATCTATCAACCTGTTCATAAACTATTTTTTCCACATACTTTCGAAATGGAACCGAGAATAGAAACAGGTCGGTAGTTACCAGGTTCTAATTTGCTTCCTTTTTTATAAAGGGGGGTTACTCTTGCTATCTTGAAATCCTTGGGTACTTGACCTTGTTTGATTGAGAGGCGTATTATATGTGTGATTATTGGGGCAATGGTGGTGGCAGAGTCCATGAGGAATCTGGAGGGGATATTGTCAAGGCTGGTGGCCTTGTTTGGGTGGAGCGCGCTCAATTTATTAAGCACCTCGTCAGCTGAGACCATTTCTAATTTTAAATTGTTGTAGTTTTCAGTTGAAGGCTTTCATGTTATTTACACCAAAGCGACCAGAGTGATGGGACAGCTTGTTAACGAGATTGTGGCTATGCTGGTGAAAAAGGTGTTAAGTCTGCTTGCTACCTCCATTTTGTCTGTAATGAGGGAGTCACCCTCCTTGATGTTGATGTTGGTGAGTCTGGTTTTAAGTTTCTGGCTGCATCCAGGAAGCTGGTTGTTGAGAATTTTCCAGAGCTCACGTGGCTTTCTTGTGTTTTCCTCTATTTTGTCGTTGATGTAATTTTTTTTAAGGATTTAGTCAGGTTGTTTGTCTTATTTCTTAATTTATTGAATTGCTTTTTGAGTGTTGAAAGGGGTGATTTGAGGTTATTATTATTGGGTTGTTTATCTACTTCGGTTTTACACTTTCGGTATTCAAAGTATTTTTTGTCTCTGTCTTTTATGGCAGCTAATAGGTCTGGATTGATCCATGGTTCAGAGCGGGCTTTGATCCTGACTGTTCTCACAGGAGCCATATCATTTAGTATCGCTAGGAACGCTGTTTTGAAGCGATCCCAAGAGTCTTCAACCAGGTTGCTTTTGAGCACAAGGGACCAGTCCCACTCACCTAATTTAAGGTTGAAATGATCACTGGAGTATGTTTTAAGGGATGTTTTAAAGACAATATACTCTTCATTGCACATGTAGTATATCACTATACCCATGATTAAATGCTTTATGATTCCACGAGAGTTTTGCAGCTGAACACGCACGTCCGCGTGCGTTATGTAGGCACTTAAACATGCAACATGGTTTTCTTGGCTCGTTAGTGCGTGCGGATTTTAGAGATAATGTACACTTCACTGCACATGTAATACATCACCATGTTGCTAAATATGTTATAATTCTATCAGTGTTGGGTTTCAGCAGCACAGGCGTGCATGCGCGCTTTAAACATTGGAAAAAAAAGAGATAATAATGTTCCCAGGGCTCTGTGTATGTGCAGGTCAGTTTTAAAGATAATGTACAGGTCATTGTACGTCCAGTACGGGGGTCAGCAACACGTGGCTCTCGAACCGCATGCAGCTCTCTAGCGCCGCCCGAATGGCTCCCTAGGATTGAAAAGTGAATAAGATGGGGAAAAATATATTATTTTTTCAGTATTGTTTTTGTTTGAGGACAAAAATTACGCAAAACATTCCCAATTGTTAGAAAGCCCACTGTTTAATATGTTTAAAATGAGTATTTGGTGAACATCGTTTTGTCCTACTAATTTCGGCGGTTTTTGAACTCACCATAGTGTGGACTGTGGCGCAACAGTTTGTTTACATGTAAAATCTTCCACTCTTTCTTTGTCTCATTTTGTCCACCAAAAGTTTTATACTGTGCTTGAATGCACAACGATGCGCTTCGTTGAAGTTATTGACTTGCTGGAGTGTCGATCTGGCTATTTAGGTTAGCTGTATGTACATATTGCATCATTATGCCTCATTGTAGGTATATTTGAGCTCATTTAATTTACTTTACTGTTATCGTCTTTGTGTATAATGTGGTTTCGCATGTCTCATGGCATATTATTTGTATGTAATGTTGGCTGCATTTCAGATAGTTGTTAGTGTGCCATGTTGTTCCAGACCACATCTATACCTTTAGTGAAGTGAAGAGAATTATATTTATGTAGCGCTTTTCTCTAGTGACTCAAAGCACTTTACATAGTGACCCCCAATATCTAAGTTACATTTAAACCAGTGTGGGTGGCACTGGGGGCAGGTGGGTAAAGTGTCTTGCCCAAGGACACAACAGCAGCGACTAGGATGGCGGAAGCGGGAATCGAACCTGCAACCCTCAGGTTGCTGGCACGGCCACTCTACCAACCGAGCTATACCGCCCCATTGAACCATTAAAAGCAAGTAATTTCCAGGAGTTATCTCCCCTTCTAAGTAGCCTCTGATTTACAATTTTTTTCCAATGTTGTAAAAATGTGTAGATGTAAAACATTTCAACATTTTTGTCAACGAAGATCTGCTTCAGCCTGCGACACATAGTTATTTTGAGAGTAGGCTTTTATAGCTAATATAGACACTTATGTCATGTGTTGCCTTCATTATAAGACTTATATAAGGCTTTTGATTTTTTGCGGCTCCAGACAGATTTGTTTTTTGTATTTTTGGTCCAATATGGCTCTTTTAACATTTTGGGTTGCCGACCTTTCAGCTAGTATATCAAAATAAACATAATATAGGTATAATTCCAACAAGTTAGCTGCGGGTGTTTTTTTCAGACTTCTGATTGAACAAAATGTGCATGACAGCAGGTGTATGCGTTTATGTGTAGACATAGGCAGTTTTGAAACTACACGTGTGTGGATGAAGATCGTTTTAATCCCAAATATGCGTTTTTGAGACTGTCTGTGTTTGTGTGGACATGGTCTAGGTCGGCCGACCCCAGACACTAACTAAGTTGATGATTAAAAGGTTTACCAGTCACTTCCACTTGAATCAGCCGACTACGAGCGCTACCACTCTCTTATCAGCGTCGGATGTGTGCTACAAATTTTCAGTTCAAATACTTTATTTCTTAATTTTTTTCACATTGAATATGTTTTTTTACAATGATGTTAATTCTGACAGTACCATGTAAGATATGTTTTAATTGCTGATTAAGGTTTATTGATTTTTAAATGTGCCCTTATCATTACAAAGTCACTACTGCCTAGATTCTCCTGTTATATTCTTATTTTATTGTTATATTTTTATTCTCATTGTTGCTTTTTATTTTTATTCTTATGGTAATATCATTCAATGTTTATTTATATAGCCCTAAATCACAAGTGTCTCAAAGGGCTGCACAAACCACAACGACATCCTCGGTAGAGCCCACATAAGGGCAAGGAAAAACTCACACCCAATGGGGACCGAAAGCAGTGGATGTCAAGCGGGTCTAACATAATTCTAACATGATATTGTGAAAGTCCAATCCATAGTGGATCTAACATAACAGTGATGAGAGTCCAGTCCAAAGTGGATCCAATATAGTAGCAAGAGTCCCGTCCATAGTGGAGCCAGCAGGAAACCATCCCAAGCGGAGGCAGACCAGCAGTGCAGAGATGTCCCCAACCGATACACAGGCGAGCGGTCCATCCTGAGTCCCGACTCTGGACAGCCAGTACTTCATCCATGGCCACCGGACCTGTGTCCCCCCGCTTTCCCTTAGAGCGGGACAAATTCTATTTTGTTTCTATTTATACCCCCATTATTTACTTTTTACTTTTTAAATTTGATCTCAATTCTGGATGTAACCTGGGTGACAAAACCCCATTAAATATCCTTATTTAAATATCCTTTTAAAACCCCATTGAATATTATTTCTAATTAAATATCTTTCTATTTAAATATCATTTTACTTAAATATCCTTTCTATTTAAATAACCTTTCAAACCCCATTAAATATCCTATTTATTTTCGGTTTCTTAGGGGTCCGTGCGTGCATCAATGCGTCACGCGGTCACATTACCACGTGCGGGAAGCATAAAATCCAGTAGTGGGCTGCTTCCAGGAAGAGCGCGAGGGACGTTGCTGCAGGTATTTGACTCGGTTTTGATGCCTTAGTTATTAACTAAGCTTTTAACTGAAATGTAATGTCGAACTGCAGGAGCCAACTACTAAAGCCGTGGGGCGTCGTGCGAGAGTGTTAAGTGTGATTTATCTGCGGAATTGGTGAGTTGCATCTGTGTAGCTTAGCCGCTACATTCGTTTTGAATGGAGCTGTTAGCATCTACTTATATGCCTGTTTCTTTGAATATAGTAAACTGAATGAAACGTTAGCACCGTTAACAATTGTCTGATTTGTTTCTGGGTTGTGTTAATTGTTTGATGGTTGTCAATGCTATGCACCCAATGCAGTTTATGATGCACTTTATTTGTGGATGCAATTGGTAGATTTTGATATTAGAAAATCAATATTTCGATATAACAATTATTATATTATTTATTCTAATTGGATTCATGTATTATTTATTGTACAGTATTAAGAAATATACTTGCTATTTGAATACAGTAGTATTATTTAGTAGTTAGTATTTGAATGTATTTTGTGTGTGCGCACTAGAAAATTGACTGGTCCTGCCCTTGTTGTACAGGCCATGTTGAATGGTGAGCTAGAGCCTGAACTAGAGTCTGAAGCTTTATGCCTGGAACCAAACCAACCGAACTGAATCCACCCAACCGAGCCCCGGGCGGGTAGGAGGCTCCTCAGCAGCCGCTCTGTTTTTTCCCTTTGGTTTTTCATAACGCAACGAGTTCATTTATG
Organism: Nerophis ophidion; assembly: GCF_033978795.1. Classification (NCBI taxonomy): domain Eukaryota; kingdom Metazoa; phylum Chordata; class Actinopteri; order Syngnathiformes; family Syngnathidae; genus Nerophis; species Nerophis ophidion. The sequence goes on from NC_084626.1 coordinate 40,450,181, forward strand.
TCGTCCTGAACTTTCACATTTTCCCTGTTACATTCACTAAAACCCCTCTGGACACTGCCACCACAACGTGGACTTTGCGAGGTCATTTAATGAACTGTCGTGTTGCGCTTATACCATTCTTGGTAAAAACAAGGACTGAATAAAGTACTGTATCACATTGTAAATATTGAACGTTCTGTAATTTATGTTGAAAATGTGAATGGCCATTTGAATTTACATGTCTGTTTATTTTTCCTATAATTCTTTAATATAATTTTGTACCATTTAAACTTAAAACCTGTGTTCAGTCTTCATTACACTCATTCCTAGAGCTGAATTTAGTTTCTTCTGATCTAGCCCAGTTATATAATTCATTGTTTACTTAATACTTGTATACTGCTGCTGGAATTTTTATTTTCCTGAGGGAACTCTACTGAAGGAATCAATAAAGTACAATCTATCTATTTTTGTACACTGTTGAGGTGATTCAATACGAAGTAGTGCGCAAGTGTGTTTTGTTTACTATCTCCAGCCGTGGTCATGTGGTGACATTAATCATCATATTTTGAGAGGTATTTATCGAAGTCGAACAAAGTAGGATAACAGTGAAAGCCTAGGTGGGAAACGCCACTGATCTATCTTTTTCTTCCTGACGCCACCGTTTCTTTTTTATTTCAGCCAGAGTTCAGTTCTCGGAGACAGGGCAATGACATGAATCACTCTGCTGTACACTTGAAACTGGTGACTTTTCCAGGGTGTACTCCGTCTTCCACGCAAGTACAGCTGGGATAGTCTCCAGCACCCCCCCGACCTCAAAAAGGAAGAAGCGGTAGAAAAAGGATGGTTGGATACTGTGTGTGCATATTTACAAACACATCATCAGGTTGTTGTTTTCTTTGTTTTCATTGCTGCTAGTTTGTCTCTATTGTGTCTTTTATTTACATAAAAAGTGATACTTTGTCTTTTTCAGTACTTTTCCTGTCTTTGCTTTAAATTGGACATAAGCTTAATAGTTATTTTTCATTTTTTGGAGCAGCATATTGAGCAGCAGAGTTACTGTCATGATTACGTTTATTACTTCCCTGTGATTTGTGATTTCTACTTGTGCGCTTTCATTTCCGGAGCGCTGCCTTCCTCACCTGTCCTTGATTACCAATTATCACACACCTGTCCCTGATTGCCAATCAGGGTGTTCTTACTTCTTCAGGTGTTTTTGTGCAGCTACACTAGTTTTCATTTGTACTTGAAAAATTATTATACTTGCACGCCGTCTCCCTATCTTTGCACCCTGGGGTCACCATAAATATTTACAAACGAGAATTGTAAATATTTCTGAATGTAGTTAGTTTGCAGTGACTGGCAAGCTACTTAGAAAATGTAATCAGATATAAGTTACACTCAGTTAAATATAGCTTAGCTACAGGGAAGCTATCTAGGAGAATTGTATAGCAAACTGTGCTACAGGCTACATGAAAAAAGTAGCTCACTACATTTAATGGCATATTTATCTATGAGCCCACATGTATATTATCAATGTTAATGTAGCTGAGAGTGTACGAATGGAACCAATAAGGGTCCAATACTATTAACTAACAGTCATGTAGCTTGGGACTCCACTACAAATACCTGTAGGGGTCCCCACACCCCAGTGAATGTATTTATTCGGCTTGCCTTTTCTTCGTCTCCCCCCTTGTAATGTTATTAATTCTCTCTACCTAAAGTAAAAAAAGCAGCATCCCTCTATAGTTTGACAAAGAAAAAACGATGACTTATGTGTTGTTTGGGTACAGTTGGTATTGGTTATCTGCAGAAAAACTTTTCATGAACTCAACACATCAATAGATGTGTTCCTTAATTTGTGTAGGACATTTTAGATAAAGAGAGCAGTTAACATTTTGGTTTATAAAGAAAACAACTGAAAACTAAGGTTTTGGGTATTGTCTCTAAACGCATACATTTGTCCATATATGACCAAGGAAACACATTATTGTGCGTTTCCTGCACGTTATCTTCATTACTAAAGGAAAAATTTAATCTGCGTGAGAGATTTTCTCTGCCATTTTCAGGTATGTTTTTTTTTTTTATTTGAGTGGTCAGCTTAATATGTCCCTCTGTCTCCGACTTCCTCGTCGTCATGTGACAGTGTGTAACTTTTTTTTTTTTGCTTCCTGTCTTCCATGACATGACTCATCGTGCCTCTGATTGCCAAGTCTGTAATGTTTCGCCATAACCTTAGCCAATTGTGACTCATCATACGAACACCAAATAATCATCATGGATTTTCTCCTTATATATGGATGTTCTCAGTCTTCCAGGTCATTGTATTTTGTCCATATTTTTTATGGCCTGGATTCACAGTCCATTTTCTTTCTTTGTAGCTTGTAGCTTTGATCTAAGCTACCTAGCTCCATAGGTCTAAAAGTAGCTAAGCTAAAGGAAAAACTACTCAGTAAAAAAAGTAACTCAGCTACCGCCGAGCTACTAATGTAGTTAAGCTACGTAGCCTAGCTAAGCTTGTTACTGCCATCCCAATTAGTTAACACATGCCTAAAAATATCTCCAGCTAAATTTAAAAGCCTAAATTAAAACTAATTAGGTGTACACATAATAATCTGGGTAGTTTGTTAGTTGATTACTAGTCGACTATAAAAATAGTTGTTAGTTGCAGCTGTATACCATTGTGTTAAAGGTGCCATATGTAGTAATGTGGCCAGAGATGGTACTGCAATCACAGTCAAAATTCTGTATTCCTCTCCCACTCGTTATGACTGAGGTTGCCAGATATGCAGCCAAGTCCGAATCCTACTCCAAGGAACTACAAATGGCAATCGACGAGTCCTACGCTGTAGGTTTCTCTTGTTTATGCTTCTTGCAAGATGTAATTATGACATGAATTGATTCACGAGGACCCCGACTTAAACAAGTTGAAAAACTTATTCGGGTGTTACCATTTAGTGGTCAATTGTACGGAATATGTACTGAACTGTGCAATCTAATAATAAAAGTGTCAATCAAGCAATCAAACACATTTTACTGATGTCGTTTAGCCAAATGTATTCGTAAAGTTAGCAGCAATATTGTCATCGGGAGTCAGGACAGATTTTTGGCATTACCCTGCATCATCAAAATAATTATACATAATATATTTTATATCGAATAGGTCTACTTTGATGGCAAGCCAAGGCCAAAACTAAAATAACTGCCACATTTCATTCAGCGTAACTCCATGTTGCATCCTACCTGATGCACTGCATTCTCTTCCATGTACGCACATCAAAGGAGCATCATACACAAATACAAATGGATGGGGTAGACATTGAAAGGGTAAAATAAACTACATTTTTGGGTATAATTCTAGATGATAAAATTAACTAGAAATGTCATACACAAAATATGCAACATAAGGTGGCAATTAATATTTTAATAACGAACGAAGCAAAATATGTTTTGGACCAAAAATCTCTCCATATTCTCTACTGCTCGCTAGTGTTTCCATATATGACTTATTGTGCAGAAATATGGGGAAATAACTACAAATGTGCACTTCATTCAGTAATGGTGTTACAAATAAGATAAGTCAGACCAGTGGGCCCCAACCTATTTGTAGCTTTGGACCGATCAACACTTGATAATTTGTCCCACAGCTCTGGGGGGGCGGTTGTCATGAAAAAAGGAGTTTTTTTGTGTTGGTGCACTAATTGTAAGTGTATCTTGTGTTTTTTATGATGATTTTAATAAAAAATAAAGAAATAATGTAAATAAAGCCGCGGCCCGGTAATGGGGACCACCGAGTTAGACTTATACATAATGTTGGCTAAACATTATGTATATGTAAAAACAACATAAAAACTGTTTTTTTTTATTGAATCAAAAATATTGAAATTCAACAATTTGGTAAGATTGCAAACAGCTAAAATGATGAACAAAGCAAACTATAACCTACTACCCAAGAATGTACAACGATTCTTCTCAACTAAAGAGGAGAAATATTTCCTTAGAGGAAAAACTAATTTAAAACATTTGTATGCACGTACAACATTTAAGACCTTTAGCATATCAGTATGTGGAATTAAAGTATGGAATGTATTAAGCAAAAAGTTAATGTACTGATATGATCCAGTTTAAAAGGTTGTTCAAATGAATAGTGCTTACAAAGTACAAGGAAGAAGAATTATGAGAAATACCTTCAGCCTCATTGAAAACAGGATATTCTTCATCTCATGTTTATCATGACTGACTTAATTATATATTGCAATAACTGCTGTATTAATCATTCACTGATGTAATTGTCTTACAAAAAGAAGACAGTAAATGAACATATGTATTTGTACTCTGAAGTGGGAAAGGGGTAGGATCAAATAAGCTTTGCTTCTCCCTAATCCTCTTCGGACATGATGTAAAGAGAGATGTTTTGAAATTATGTGATATATTATACTGTAATTGTGTTCATGTTGGAAATAAACCATCCATCCATTTTCTACCGCTTATTCCCTTTTGGGGTCGTGGGGGGCGCTGGCGCCTATCTCAGCTACAATCAGGCGGAAGGTGGGGTACACCCTGGACAAGTCGCCACCTCATCACAGGGCCAACACTAATCTCAATCAATCACCATCTTTCAGTTCAGATTGTGATTCTGTGAGCCAACCCATGTTACGCATAAATCATATAACCTACTACCATGTCAATACACAAAGTAGAACATTTTTACATGTAATGCATTATATGAGCAAGTTTGGCGTCAGATGAAAAAAGCTTCACCGCCTTCAATCGTCTCCATCTTTCAAAGGCATCCCTAATACAAATCCACGTTTTGTTCCTGGCTTTGTCATGAATAAGTTGAGAATTGTAACGACGCCTTTTAGATTTACTAAGGTCTGACATCTTTAGTAACTTTACCAGTGGCATTAGCTAGACAAGATGGCGGAGCATGACCAGCAACCTGGATGTGACACACTCAGATTTTGTAATTGGTCAAACGGGGGACGGGGCATCTAAATAAAAATAAGATTTTGGGGCTGTAAATCAAATTTTGAAATGAGGATATCCTGGCTGAACTACCGTTATTAGTTATAAAGGTATTCCAAAAGAACATGATTTATTAATGCCTTTTGACATATCAGGGCCATTTAAAGGCCTACTGAAATGAGATTTTCTTATTTAAACGGGGATAGCAGGTCCATTCTATGTGTCATACTTGATCATTTTGCGATATTGCCATATTTTTGCTGAAAGGATTTAGTAGAGAACATCGACGATAAAGTTTGCAACTTTTGGTCGCTAATAAAAAAGCATTGCCTTCGCTGGAAGTAGCAGACGATGTGCGCGTGACGTCACGGGTTGTAGGGCTCCTCACATCCTCACATTGTTTACAATCATAGCCAGCAGCAGCTAGAGGTATTCGGACCGAGAAAGCGACAATTTCCCCATTAATTTGAGCGAGGATGAAAGATTTGTGGATGAGGAAATTTAGAGTGGAGGACTAGAAAAAAAAAAGGCGATTGCAGTGGGAGCGATTCAGATGTTATCAGACACATTTAGTAGGATAATTCTGGAAAATCCCTTATCTACCAATTGTGTTGCTAGTGTATTAGTGAAATAAAATATTAGCTGAAAGTCGGAGGGGTGTGGCCAGGGGTGTGATGACAACAGAGTCTCTGGGGGAAGCCACGAAGCTGCAGCAGGACGGAAGCTCCGCTGATGTCTCCGGTAAGAGGCGACTTATTACCACAATTTTCTCACCGAAACTGCCGGTTGAAATGTCGTCGTGATCCATGTCCGCTTGACCGCTCTGATCCATAGTAAAGCTTCATTTTCGGGAATTTTAAACAAGGAAACACCGGCTTGGTTGTGTGGCTAAAGGCTAAAAGCTTCCCACCTCCATCTTTCTACTTTGACTTCACCATTTATAATTGGACAAATTGCAAAAGATTCAGCAACACAGATGTCCAGAATACTGTGTAATTATGCGATTAAAGCAGACTACTTGTAGCTTGGATCGGTCTGGAAAATAATGTCCGCTACAACCCGAGACGTCAAACGCACAAGTCATCATACCGCGACGTTTTCAACACGACAGTTCACGGGAAATTTAAAATTGCAATTTAGTAAACTAAAAAGGGCGTATTGGCATGTGTTGCAATGTTAATATTTCATCATTGATATATAAACGATCAGACTGCGTGGTCGGTAGTAGTGGGTTTCAGTAGGCCTTTAATGACGACTTGGCATGAAATTATTACATATGGCTCCTTTAACATCCTTTTACACTTGCATCACGCTTAGGAATGTGCCATTTTTACTACTAAATCTTAAATGAAGGTGACAGTTTGACCCTGGAACAGATTGTTTTAAAGCATGAGCAGTGCAGCGAGTGAAACGTGAAGCGCCACAAATTGAGCATGTTTTGTGGGTGTGGGTGACGAAGGAAATGTTTATTTCTTGCCTTGTGAGATAAAAGCAACGGCAGTTTTTCCCAGAGGAAGAAAAGGGGCGGACTCTGGCCTGGTTGTCATAAAGTCTCCGAGTCAAGCAGACTGGACTCAGTGAGACATGAGGACACATGATCATCAGCAGCATCAAAGGTCAGTTTCCAGATGTAATCCTACGTCTTCCTGGGTTTATTTTTTTTCTGTCTCTGCTTTGAGCAGCTTCACCATGTGACCCCCCTCCTGGCGCCACCATGGAGGACTTCCTACCTGGTCCCCACAACGTGTCCTGGTCCAACTGCACCAATGCCACCAGGGCCAACCCGTTGAAACGCAACGACGAGGTGGCCAAAGCCGAGGTGGCCGTGCTGGTTCTGGTCCTCCTGCTGGCCCTGGGCGGCAACCTGAGCGTCCTGTGGGCCGTGCACGCCGCCAAACAGCGGCAGTCTCGGATGCTCTACTTCATGTGGCATCTGAGCATCGCCGACTTGGTGGTGGCGGTCTTCCAGGTGCTCCCACAGCTCATTTGGGACATCACGTTCAGGTTCTACGGGCCCGACGTGCTGTGCCGGCTGATTAAGTACTCCCAGGTGGTGGGCATGTTTGCGTCCACCTACATGCTGGTGCTGATGTCCATCGACAGGTGCTTGGCCATTTGTCAGCCGCTCAGACCGGCGCACACCACAAGGGACCGCATATGCGTGGGCATGTCCTGGCTGCTCAGTCTCATCTTCAGCACGCCTCAGGTGTACATCTTCTCCCTGCAGGACGTCGGGGACGGCGTGTACGACTGCTGGGGGGACTTTGTGCAGCCGTGGGGGGCCAAGGCCTACGTGACCTGGATGAGCCTGAGCATCTACATCCTCCCTATGGGCGTCCTCAGCGTCTGCTACGGTCTGATTTGCCTGAAAATATGGCAGAACTTCAACCTCAAGACCAGGAGGGAGCACTTCCTGGCTCGGGCCCCCAAGGACGCGCACCACCTGTGTCGGGTGAGCAGCGTCAGGCTCATCTCCAAGGCCAAGATACGCACTGTCAAGATGACTTTTGTGGTGGTGCTGGCCTACGTCCTGTGCTGGACTCCTTTTTTCTTTGTTCAGATGTGGTCTGCCTGGGACCCTGCAGCTCCCAGAGAAGGTAGGACACTCTTTACACCAGGGGTCACCAACCTTTTTGAAACCAAGAGCTACTTCTTGGGTACTGATTAATGCGAAGGGCTACCAGTTTAATGCACACTTAAATAAATTGCCAGAAATAGCGAATTTGCTCAATTTACCTTTAATAAATAAATCTATATATTTAAAAAAAATGGTATTTCTGCCTGTCATTCCGTCGTACATTTTTTTTCCTTTGACGGAAGGTTTTTTGTAGAAAATGAATGATGAAAAACACTTAATTTAACGGTTTAAAAGAGGAGAAAACACGAAAAAAAATTTAAACTAAATTTTGAAACATAGTTTATCTTCAATTTCGACTTTGAAAATCAAAATCCCACCGAAAAAAAATGAAGAGAAAAACTAGCTAATTCGAATCTTTCTGAAAAAGTTCAAAAAATAATTTATGGAACATCATTAGTAATTTTTCCTGATTAAGATTAATTTTGGAATTTTGATGACATGTTTTGAATAGGTTAAAATCCAATCTGCACTTTGTTAGAATATATAACAAATTGGACTAAGCTATATTTCTAACAAAGACAAATCAATATTTCATCTAGATTTTCCAGAACAAAAATTTTAAAAGAAACTCAGACTTTGAAATAAGATTTAAATTTGATTCTACGGATTTTCTAGATTTGCCAGAATAATTTTTTTGAATTTTAATTATAAGTTTGAAGAAATATTTCACAAATATTCTTCATCGAAAAAAAAGAAGCTAAAATGAAGAATTAAATTAAAATTGATTTATTTTTCTTTACAATAAAAAATAAAAAATACTTGGACATTGATTTAAATTGTCAGGAAAGAAGAGGAAGGAATTTAAAAGGTAAAAAGGTATATGTGTTTAAAAATCCTCAAATTTTAAGGTTATATTTTTTCTCTAAAATTGTCTTTCTGAAAGTTTAAGAAGCAAAGTAAAAAATAAATGAATTTATTTAAACAAGTGAAGACCAAGTCTTTAAAATATTTTCTTGGATTTTCAAATTCTATTTGAGTTTTGTCTCTTAGAATTAAAAATGTTGAGCAAAGCGAGACCAGCTTGCGAGTAAATAAATACAATTTAAAAAAATAGAGGCAGCTCACTGGTAAGTGCTGCTATTTGAGCTATTTTTAGAACAGGCCAGCGGGCTACTCATCTGGTCCTCACTGGCTACCTGGTGCCCGCGGGCACCGCGTTGGTGATCCCTGTTTTACACTCACCTCTAATAATTTTTTTACATTCATTATGACAAAAAAAGTTGAACCCTAGATTAATAAAAGTTAAGAAACTAAAAAACTGGCGGTGTCCCTAGACAATACTGATATCGGTCCAATGTCAGAAAAAAAGGAAGCACGGGTTTATATCCAAGACGTTCAATACAAGAACTACGATTCAAGAAGTTTGTTCTGCTCTTGCTAAAATCACTTCTTGCTTGCCTGGCAAACAAAGAACAGCTTTTCTTCATTTGACAACCTTCTAATAGTTTTTCCTTTAAAACACTATGTCAATATAACTTACATGAAATACATAATTATGTGTAACAGTACAATGTAAAATAAATGTATTCAAATAAATGTGCTAGCTCAACGCTAATTGGATATTCCATAGACATTCTACAGATTAGCATTACTGATTTTACATTGTGATTTCAACACCTCCAAATGTGTTGATGAAAACTACACCTAAGATAATACATACCAGCTGTTATACTTTTAATGTGTAAGTACAGTACTTAGAGTACAAACACTTTGTAGTTCTCAACAAAAGACAAGACTGGCATATTCAACTTAATGGCAAAGACTACTTCCTGAATGCAGCAACACTCAGACAAACTGAAATTAATAAATGCTTGAAAGTTATACTCCAATGTGTATGAAAACAAAATAAAATGACCAAATATACACTAATCACAACAGCGTATCACTTGATATCCAAACAGCACATTTAAAAGTTTCACAGAGTGCTGCACATGAGTTAAAACCCACAATTAGAAGCAAGGTAAAACTAAGGACAGTCAATTGGAAAAAAAAACCTTTAACTAAAAAGAGATACATAAAAGATAAAAAAAAGACTAAAATCAAAAAAACTCTCATGCTGGTTTAAAAGTCAAGGAGTAAAAATATGTTTTAAGACGAGATTTAAAAGTCATTAAACATGGAGCGGTCCAAATAGTGAGCGATATACCATTTCAAAGTTTTGGAGCAACATCAGAAAATGCACACTCCTCTGGATTTAACCGGTCGGGTCTTTGGGACGACAAGAAAAAATTGATCAGCTAACCTCAGAGAACTTGTGTTGTTTTGTAGAAGGTCTGACATATATGTTGACTTTAGACTTTAATCTATTAGGAGATTTAAAAACAAACAATAATTTCACATGATCTGGAAGCCACACTGAAAAAACTGAAATCCAAGCAAGATTAAATATCTCAAATAAGGGTGATATTTGCTTATTTTCTGTCTGATAAGATAATTCCTCTCACTAAGCAGATTTTGTGTTAGTGTTTTACTTATTTTAAGGGTTTTGGTCCTAAATGATCTCAGTAAGATATTACAACTTGTTGCTGAGATTGGAGATTGTATGACTTATATTAAGTAAAACATGTTTGAAACTAGAATATCAACTGTTGCGAAGCTGTGTCACTCACAAGTATAAAACTGCTTATTCAAAGTAATGATTTCTTATTTTAAGCATGAAATTAAAAATCATGACTTTGACACAATTGTCTCATAATTAAAAGAGATGCCAGCCAAATGGACAATAATATTTTTCAACATACTTGTTTGTTTTTTCTATCAAGAAAAGTGCACTTGTAATTAGTAAAAATATACTTATTTTAAGGTATTTTGGGGTTCATTGAGGTTAGGTAATTTTACTTGTTTCAGAAAGTCTTGACAAGCCAACTTTTCTTGTTCTATTGGCAGATAATTTTTACTAGGTAAAGTAAAATACCCATAATTTTTGTATATTTTTTCCTTTGTTTTGAACACTGAATTTTTGCAGTGCAGTGAAGGGATGCTGAAATGGGGGTAATGTTTTTTTCTGCCAGTTAAAAAGGCGAGCAGGAGCATTTGGGACGAGCTGTAATCAAGCGACTGAAGCCTGGTTCATTCTAACCCAGCGTGAACTGCAGTAGTCCAAACTAACAAATTAAGGCCCGCGGCCACATGCGGCCCGTTAAGCTTTTCAATCCGGCCCGCCGGACATTCCCAAATCATTTTTTTAGGCCATTAAGATGGAAAGAAACTGTAGCTGCCATTATGATGTGCAGTGATGTTTTCTAATGACCGGAAGTCTTGAACTATACAAAGTATTTTTAAGGCCTACTGAAATGAGATTTCCTTATTCAAACGGGGATAGCAGGTCCATTCTATGTGCCATACTTGATCATTTCGCGATATAGCCATATTTTTTGCTGAAAGGATTTAGTAGAGAACATCCACGATAAAGTTCGCAACTTTTGGTCCTTAATAAAAAAGCCTTGCCTTTACCAAAAGTAGCAGACGATGTGCGCGTGACGTCACGGGTTGTGGAGCTTCTCACATCCTCACATTGTTTATAATCATAGCCTCCAGCAGCAAGAGCTATTCGGACCAAGAAAGTGACAATTTCCCCATTAATTTGAGCGAGGATGAAAGATTCCTGGATGAGGAAATTTAGAGTGAAGGACTAGAAAAAAAAAAAGGTAATTGCAGTGGGAGCGATTCAGATGTTATTAGACACATTTACTAGGGATAATTCTGGAAAATCCCTTATCTTTCTATTGTGTTGCTAGTGTTTTAGTGAGATTAAATAGTACCTGAAAGTCAGAGGGGTATGTCCACGAATGTGTTGACCCCGAGTGTCTCTGAGGGAAATCACGCAGCTGCAGGATGACAGAAGCTCCGCTGATGTCTCCGGTAAGCGCGGAGTTATTACCACAATTTTCTCCCCGAAAACTGCCGGTTGACATGTGGTCGGGATCCATGTTCGCTTGACCGCTCTGTTCCATAGTAAAGCTTCAACTTCGAGAATTTTAAACAAGGAAACACCGGCTGTTTGTGTGGCTAAAGGCTAAAACCTTCCCACCTCCATCTTTGTACTTTGTTGTCCAGAATATTGTGACGTTCATATGTTGTCAATATTCAGTGTTTTATCGGTCATAGTTAATATTGTAAATCCCACATTGTTTATTTTAATGTACAAACTGGGTGTCTCATTCAGTAAAAAAAAAAAACCTCAATATTATTGTCAGTTTTTGTATTAGTGTTCCTAAAAATCAGATATACCGGCCCCCAGACACATTTTTTCTCTAATTTTGGCCCCCCGAGGCAAAAAACCTTAACCGCTCAAAGTCGTGAAAAGATCAAACTTATTAGATTTTTGCTAAAAGTCTTTAATGAACAAAATGGATCGAATAACAAGAGTTAATCTGCTGTTCCAATTTAAAATCACTGTCAAACATAAGATCAAGATTTGTGACTGTGGGTTTAAAATATGGCATCAGGAAGTCCAGGTCACTGGGGTGAGCATCCTGGTTTACTTTTGAGAAAAATAAAATTATAAAGATACTTTTTATAACATTATACACTACAAAAAAAATCAAAAGTATTTATTATGATCGGTATCAGACAATAGTCAAGGTAACGTATCAAAAAGTCATAAAGAAACCCCAATAAAAGCACTGGAGAATAATAGCAACTTTGATGATCAACTTTGTTTTGAAAAATTATCTAATTAAAAAAAATTAAATTTTCCCTAAATAAATAATAAGGATCACAGAAGTTGTTCTCTATTGAAAACAAACAAAGACCAAACGTGTTCAGCTTGACTATTACTCAAACCAATCAATAATAATATTCCCAATAACAATGGACCATGCAGAACATAGTTTATTATTGTAAAGGCTCATGCTATTGGTACTTTGTGTTGATTGTGCGGGTGTCCCTTATGTTGTGGCCAAATGAAGGATATTCCAACAATTTCCCCGGCTCGCATAAGATAAGACCTTCATGTTCCAAAGTATTGTGTAACTTTCTTCCCAAGAGTGAAGGAGTGTTATCACCCAAAGAAGTCCTGCTGAGCCTCTGGGAGAGGAAATGTGTCCGCACATCAAAGTGGGTTTGCTTCCATGAGAACATCACAAAAGAAATATAATATTTACATAGTTGTTGTTGTTGAGAAGCTGGTATTTCATTACAACATTACAGTGTAATATAAAAGAAAAAACGTGAAAAAAATAATATAATTTTGGAGGAATCTTAAACCCATCCATCCATCCATCCATCATCTTCCGCTTATCCGAGGTCGGGTCGCGGGGGCAACAGCCTAAGCAGGGAAACCCAGACTTCCCTCTCCCCAGCCACTTCGTCTAGCTCTTCCCGGGGGATCCCGAGGCGTTCCCAAATCTTAAACCTAACCTGTGAATTAGGGCAACAACCACAAGGGGGGGGTCACATAAACTTAATATTTTTTTTTCCTTTTAATTAAATCAATCAATTATAAAGGATGTCATTAAAAGCTAATAAAAGTCCATTTGTTGTCAAAGTTCAGCATTTTTGTTTGCGTCAAATTATGAATATGTAACATGTCAAATACAAAAACGCTCCCTCTAGTAGCATAAAACCCTGCATGAAAACTTAACTGTTCATTTAACACAAACGTCATAACGCCATCAAAGCTCACATTTATGCATTCAACACAGATGTCATAAAGCCATCAAATCTCATACTTATGCATTCAACACGTACAAACCCCGTTTCCATTTGCGTTGGGAAATTGTGTTAGATGTACAAACGTTTGTACAATTTAATAAATCAGAAACTGATGACATAGTGCTGTATTTTACTTCTTTATCTCTTTTTTTCAACCAACGATACTTTGCTCTGATTAGGGGGTACTTCAATTAAAAAAATGTTCACAGGAGGTACATCACTGAAAAAAGGTTGAGAACCATTGGCCTAGTGGTTAGAATGTCCGCCCTGAAATCGGTAGGCTGTGAGTTCACACGCCGGCCGAGTCATACCAAAGACTATAAAAATGGGATCTGTTACCTCCCTGCTTGGCACTCAGAATCAAGGGTTGGAATTGGGGGTTAAATCACCAAATATGATTCCCGGGCGCCGCACAACTGCTGCCCACTGCTCCCCTCACCTCCCAGGGTGTGATAAAGGTTGGGTCAAATGCAGAGGACAAATTTCACCACACGTAGTGTGTGTGTGACAATCATTGGTACTTAAAACTTTAACTTTTATGCATTGAACACAGACGTCATAACGGCATCGAAGCTCACATTAATACTTTCAACACATACCTCATAACGCCATCAAAGCTCACTTTTATGCATTGAACACAGACGTCATAATGCCATTTTGCATTGACCACAGACGTCATTAAGCCATCAGAGCTCTCATCTATGCATTCGACGCAGACATCATAAAGTTATGCATTATACACATACCTTATAATAACGCCGTCACATTACTTCCGTTTGCACAATTTTTCTTTCTTTTCTTCCTATGTTTTGCATATTTGTAGACTGCAGCACTGATACTGGAGTTGCTTTTAATCTTATTGTACAAACCCCGTTTCCATATGAGTTGGGAAATTGTGTTAGATGTAAATATAAACGGAATACAATGATTTGCAAATCCTTTTCAACCCATATTCAATTGAATGCACAACAAAGACAATATATTTGATGTTCAAACTCATAAACTTAATTTTTTTTTTTGCAAATAATAATTTACTTAGAATTTCATGGCTGCAACACGTGCCAAAGTAGTTGGGAAAGGTCATGTTCACCACTGTGTTACATCACCTTTTCTTTTAACAACACTCAATAAACGTTTGGGAACTGAGGAAGCTAATTGTTGATGCTTTTGAAAGTGGAATTCTTTCCCATTCTTGTTTTATGTAGAGCTTCAGTCGTTCAACAGTCCGGGGTCTCCGCTGTCGTATTTTACGCTTCATAATGCGCCACACATTTTCGATGGGAGACAGGTCTGGACTGCAGGCGGGCCAGGAGAGTACCCGTACTCAGGGGCAGGGGCGTCCATGATAACTTGCTTGGATGACAACATATATACCATTCAGCATAATGGTGCCTTCACAGATGTGTAAGTTACCCATGCCTTGGGCACTAATACACCCCCATACCATCACAGATGCTGGCTTTTGAACTTTACGCCTATAACAATCCGGAAGGTTATTTTCCTCTTTGTTCCGGAGGACACCACGTCCACAGTTTCCAAACATAATTTGAAATTTGGACTCGTAAGACCACAGAAAACTTTACCACTTTGCATCAGTCCATCTTAGATGAGCTCGGGCCCAGCGAAGCCAGCGGCGTTCCTGGGTGTTGTTGATAAATGGCTTTCGCTTTGCATAGCAGAGTTTTAACTTGCACTTACAGATGTAGCGACCAACTATAGTTACTGACAGTGGTTTTATGAAGGGTTCCTGAGCCCATGTGGTGATATCCTTTACACACTGAAGTCGGTTTTTGATGCAGTACCGCTTGAGGGATCAAAGGTCCGTAGTATCATCGCTTACGTGCAGTGATTATTCCAGATTCTCTGAACCTTTTGATGATTTTACGGACCGTAAATGGTAAAATCCCTAAATTCCTTGCAATAGCCCGTTGACAAATGTTGTTCTAAAAATGTTCGACAATTTGCTTACAAATTGGTGACCCCCGCCCCATCCTTGTTTGTGAATGACTTGGCATATCATGGAAGCTGCTTTTATACCCAATCATGGCACCCACCTGTTCCCAATTAGCTTACACACCTGTGGGATGTTCCAAATAAGTGTTTGATGAGCATTCCTCAACTTTATCAGAATTCATTGACACCTTTCCCAACTTATTTGTCACGTGTTGATGGCATCAAATTCTAAAGTTAATTATTATTTGCGACAAAAAAAAAGTTTATCAGTTTTAACTTCAAATATGTTGTCTTTGTAGCATATTCAACTGAATATGGGTTGAAAATGATTTGCAAATCATTGTATTCCGTTTATATTTATATCTAACACAATTTCCCAACTCATATGGAAACGGGGTTTGTACCAGTGTATAGTGACAATAAAAGGTATTCTATTCTATTCTAATAAAGCTCACTTTTATGCGTTGAACACAGACGTCATAACGCATCAGAGCTCACTTTTAAGCATTCAACGCATACCTCAATGTTTTCAAAGCTCACTATTATGCATTGAACACAGACGTATTAACGCCATCAATTTGTGAGCCAGTGCAGTTTGGTTGGTTGAGCAGCCGTGCCAGCAACTCAAGGGTTCCAGGTTTGATCCTCGCTTCGGCCATCCGAGTTACTGTGTGTCCATCCTAGTCACTTGTGTCCTTGGGCAAGACATTTCACCCACCTGCTCCCAGTGCCACCCACACAGGTTCAAATGCAACTTAGATGATCTGTTTCACAATGTAAAGTGCATTGAGTCACTAGAGAAAAATGCTACATGAATCTACTTCACTGTACATCAAAGCTCACGTTTACGCATTCAACATAGACGTCATAACGCCATCAATGCGCATGATTGTGCATTCAAAACAAAGCACCAACTTTTGGGATCCAGGAGAAGATGAGTGAAGAAAGTGTGTCAACATCGGACAAAGTCAGGTTTAAGTTTCACTTCTGCATCATTTTATTGTACTTTTTAAATGTAATGACAATACATCCATCCATCCATTTTCTACCTCTTTTTGGGGTCGTGGGGGGTGCTGGAGCCTATCTCACTTGCATTCTGGCGGAAGGCGGGGTACACCCTGGACAAGTCGCCATCTCATCGCAGGGCCAACACAGATAGACAGACAACATTCACACTCATATTCACACAGTTCTATTTTATTTGATTCTATTTATGCGTTCAACACAGACGTCATAACGCCATTAAAGCTCACACACAGCAACACTATTTTGGGTAACAAGGAAGAATAAATGTAAATATATAATATATTATTAAGTAATTACATTTTACTTTTGCATCTCATAGCTCATAACTGTGGTACATTCAAGAACCCCTTTTTAAAAAGATGATTCAGCTACTCTCTAAATTGAATAATGAGGTAAAGGAAAACTTGACCTACACTATATCGCCAAAAGTATTTTTCCACCCATCCAGGTGTCTTAATCACCTTGCCCGGCCACAGATGAATAAAATCAAGCACTTAGGCATGGAGACTGTTTCCGTTCTCAGGAGCTCAGTGATTTCCAGCATGGAACTGTCATAGGATGCCACCCGTGCAACAAATCCGGTCGTGAAATTTCCTCGCTCCTAAATATTCCAAAGTCATATAAGAAATATAAGAAAATGGAAGAGTTTGGGAACAACAGCAACTCAGCCACTAAATGGTAGACCACGTAAACTGTGTGTGTGACCTCACCAATGCGCTTTTGGAAGAATGGTTGAAAATTCCTATAAACACACTCTGCAACCTTGTGGACAGCCTTCCCAGAAGAGTTAAAGCTGTAATAGCTGCAAAAGGTGGATCGTCATCATATTGAACCCTATGGGTTAGGAATGGGATGGCACTTCAAGTTCATATGTGAGTCAAGGCAGTTGGCCAAATACTTTTGGGAGTATAGTGTATTTATAATCATATTTAAGTGAACAATAATAACATGTTTTATGATTATTAAAACTCACATTCTGGCTACTTTATTATTATTATTATTATATTTTGTTGTAAAGATTTTTGTGATACAAAAACAAATAACAAAATATTTAAAAAATAAAACACAAAATAATTTAGGGGGTTTTAAGAATAATTTAAGTTGTTTTTAAACCCCTGAAAAGGTCAAATTACGCCACTGGTTGGATCGCCTAAAGAAAAACATTATTGATGAAATAAATAAATAAATAAATGTTTTTACTTGTTTTAAAAGTGAATTCATTTTTAGAGTCATGGAGCCTGGAAAATGTCTTATAAAAAAACAAACGTTTTCTTCTTTTTAAAATAATTCTCGCAAGTGGATGATGATGCTTTTCATCACATATGTGAGTATTAAAAGGCTGTAAAAATAATTGAAAGTAAGTGAGGGTCTGTTAAGAACTCCAGAGGCACTTTTTTGAGTCATCAGTCATCAGCTCTTCTTTTCTCTCCAGTCACACACTTTTGGCCTTCACAATAATTACGCTACACATTACATCCTGTCCAACTTTGCTAACAAAATGATGATCTCCAAAAAATGGCTTACACTTTATTAAATGTTGAGGAATGTTCCTATTAGTTACAGTCAAAGCATTAGATCAGTTTGTATGCTGGTTTCTAACAACATGCTAAATGTTGTTTTTCCAAATATTTTTATTGGATTTTGCAGACAGTACAATATCGTTTCTCATGGCAACAACAAGTTTAGGTATCTGCACATTTTAAGATATGTAACATAATAAACCCAAGAACAATTACATCTCTCCAATACCCTTGCAGTACCCACCCACTCAGTTCCCAAAGTAAGTGCCTATTACAGATATAGATACACATGGATATTTGCAAACATAGATTTAATCTAACAAAATGTATTAAAAACAAATAAATGAATAGATAAGGTAAAATAAGTAACTACATTAATAAAATATATAAGATATGTAATAAAAGATAAAGTACTGAAAGTTGTTTTTGTTATGTGGAGGGTCTGAATATCTCGGCTTCCCTTGGGTCCCCAAATGACTAAATGACGTTAGCTTCAGGGGGGATGGGCCCTTTAGGACAGTGTTTTCAACCTTTTTTGAGCCAAGGCACATTTTTTTCATTGAAAAAATAAGATGACACACCACCAGCAGACACGTTAAAAAATGAAACTCCACCAGGTTGTCTTTTTTTTTTTTTTTAGTTCCTGTGTGTAGTACATTACTTCCTCTCTCGCGCTGTTATTTTAGTGGCTTTTCCTGTTTTGTTGGTGTTTTCCTATAGCAGCTTCACGCCTTTTCCTTGAGTGCTATTGCCTGACCTGCTTTGTATTGGCAAACAAGACTATTTCAATTGTGCGGACGCTATATCCTTCTTTGTGGGGACATGTTGATTGCCATGTCATGTACGGACACACACTGTACGTCTTTGCTGTCGTCCAGCATTCTGTTTTTGTTAACTATGTAGCCAATTCAGGTTTACTTACGTTTTGCATAGCCATCCCTATGCTTCAGTGCCTTTTCCTAGCGGGACTTGCCTATTCTTCATTTTTGATTTAAGCATTAAATACCCTTTTACCGGGCTTCACGATGGCAGATGGGTTAGTGTGTCTGCCTCACAATACGAAGGTCCTGAGTAGTCAGAGTTCAATCCCGGGCTCGGGATCTTTCTGAGTGGAGTTTGCATGTTCTCCCCCTGAATGCGTGGGTTCCCTTTGGGTACTCCGGCTTCTTCCCACTTCCAAAGACATGTACCTGGGGATAGGTTGATTGGCAACACTAAATTTGCCCTAGTGTGTGAATGTGAGTGTGAATGTTGTCTGTCTATCTGTATTGGCCCTGCGATGAGGTGGCAACTTGTCCAGGGTGTGCCCCGCCTTCCGCTCGATTGTAGCTGAGATAGGCACCAGCGCCCCCCGCGACCCCAAAGGGAATAAGCGGTAGAAATGGATGGATGGATGGATACCCTTTTACCTGCACCTGTCTCCCGCTGTCCTCTGTATATTGGGATCACGACAAACCATCCTCGACGAGTTCCGACTTCTACAAAGCAATGAACTACTTGCTGCCACCTATTGGAGTACTACATAGTTACCCTGCCAAGATCTATACGGCACAGACACTAGACAACGGCACATTATTTGCAGATTATTATTATTGATTTGCAAAAAACATTTTTTGGACCAATAAGGTGAAGTTGCATAATTTCCCTCGGCACACCAGACAATATCTCAGTGGTTGAGTAACACTGTTTTAGGATTGTAATAATAATAAAAAAGTAATATTCAAGACCAAAATGAAGTCACAAAGAAAATCATGTTCAGGGCCCCAAATATTTTCGAGTCCTACAATGAAGGCACTGCAATTGTTATTTTAATCTGATTGACTTCCTGTCAACACGTGTCGCTCACGCCTCTGTTGTTAGTCACCAGGATTCTGGACCACTTGATTATTTGGACAATCTTCACTTGCCAGCACGCTCCAATGACTTCTAAGTCCATTTTTTGGGGAACCATGTATGGAAGTTGACTTGAATGAGCTCAACCGGGCCTCAACGCCAAATGGGATTTGTGCACTCATGCAGTGTTTGCTTAAACTCCTCGTCTTTGATATGCGCTCGCTCCTAATGGAATAAATGATGGCGCGGTAATCTCGACATGACCTCCTCTCCGCTTGTACAGAGGTGTTAAATGGAGGGCAGAGCGCGGCACGATAAGAATGTAGGGTGGTTTGAGGTATTTCTTGCATGGAAAGTGTTTCTCGTCTGACAATTGGAAGCGGGCACACTTGAGGATGTCAAAGCTGCTTCTCGCAGGTCAGCACCTTCAGAGGAGAAAAAAATCCTCTGCACTCCATTAGGACTTAAAAACCAAATGACATCTCGTCTCAATGGTAAACCCCCTCCCACCTCTAAGCCTCCCCCATGTCTTCTGTGCCTCCCACAACTGGAATTGTAATCAATTCCATAAATAACATAACAGGACATTCGAGAAGACTTTTAACATATTTCCTTCTATAGAAAAGTGTGTGCCGGTTGACTTATAAGGCCAGATGTTGCTGCGCTTCAACAATGATTTGCAGTGTCAGCACATCTGTGTCTCATCTATACTTTCACATTCAATGTCAGCTCTCAATTTGGAGAAATTATCCGAGTTGGCGATGTAAAATATTTTACTTTCTGTTTGGAGTTTGTTACGGTTAAATTTCTCTTGAATATACACGCTCAGTGTTATGCACTAGGCCATGGGTGTCAAACTCTGGCCCGCGGGCCATATTTGGCCCGCCGTGTAATTTAATTTGGCCCTTGAGGCAATATCAAATTAACATTAGAGCTAGCCCGCCGCTGTAACACCGCATTCCGCGCTAATACTCTTACTTGCCAACCCTCCCGATTTTCCCGGAAGACTCCCAAAGTACAGTGCCCGTCCCAAATTTCATCCCGGACAACAATATTGGGGGTGGCCCTTAAAGGCATTGCCTTTGGTGTTCTCTACAACCTGTCGCCATGTCCACGTTTCCTCCATACAAACAGCGTGCCGTCCCTGTCACATAATATATGCAGCTTATACACTCACTCAAGTGAATGCAATCCATACTTGGTCAACAGCCATACAGGTCACACTGAGGGTGGCCGTATAAACAACTTTAACACTGCTACAAATATGCGCCACACTGTGAACCCACACCAAACAAGAATGACAAACACATTTCGGGAGAACATCCGCACCGTAACACAACATAAACACAACAGAACAAATACCCAGAAACCCTTGCAGCACTAACTCTTCCGGGACACTACAATATACAACCACCGCTATCACCAAACCCCGTCCACCTCAACCCCGCCGCCGAAAAGAGATATTAAATTTTTATTTAAATTTTGATATGCCATTGATATTTTTTGATTATTATTATTTGAAACTCGATTGTGCATGTCACTATAAAGTTATGTAAGCCTTGCTTGTTCAATATTCAATGCAAAACTTGTTTGGGTCCCTATTGAAAGGTTAATTTGTTCAACCTCAGCCCGCGGCTTTGTTGCGTTTTAAATTTTGGCCCAATCTGTATTTGAGTTTGACACCCCTGCACTAGGCAAAGGGAAGGAGGCGACAGCAAGGCAGAACTGCGTTTTGAAGGTTTATTTAAACCTTTAATGAATGTGTGGGATGTGTATGCTACCACTTGTGAGTGAATGCAGACTATGTGTGGAATTAACCAATGTGAATTTACCAGGGGTTGTTGTCGGTGCGTGTTGGATGTATCGTTCGTCGAAATCCAAAAGGGGTGAGGCGAAGGGGCAGTCAGCGGGAAGGCAAGCAGTCAAGGAGCTGGAGAGAGGCAACGATGTCAGGGTCCAAACAGTGGTCAAGGATCGGGGAAGGCAAGCAACAATCCGGGAGGGCAAGGACACGATCACTGAAGAGACTGTGGAAGACACAAAGGACATCAAGACAGGAACGAGGAAAACACAAAGAAGGCGAGCAAGGAACGTGGAAGAGGTGCCAGACGTGATGCTTACTCAGCTGAGATTGGCTACGTTCTGGCGAAGGTCTCTTCTTCTTCTCCTTTTGTTTTTATGGCGGTTGGCAAGCAACCTTCTGGTGTGCATTACCACCACCTACTGTAATGGAGTGTGGACCGAGGTGGATCCCTACTCTATATTATTTTATTTAACCCAGTGTTTTTTAAATATGTGTATATTGCTTTGTATCCTGTGTTTTCTGAATGCAATCCTAATATACTTCCCACTTCTAACCTAATATTTTCTTTTTCTAACTTATTTTCCAGTATTTCTCTTTCTCTATTGTATTTCCTACATTGTATTAAAACATGGTCAACATTCTTTATTTGATGGCAAAAATCACACAGCCCTGTAGTATGTTTTCCTATCAATTTTAGTGAACTATTTAGATATGTATGTCCTAATCTCATTCTAGTAATAATGTCTTCTTCTTTCCTATTTCTATACCCTCCTCTCATGACACCTACTCTCCTCTGGACTTTGTAAAACTCTCTACCTTTTGTTTCCTTATTCCAATTATCCTGCCACTTTTTATTGTGTTCTATCTTAATTATGCTCTTCACTTCTTCTTTACTGTGCTTAATCTCCATGTTTACTTCTGTTTTAGTGGTTGCTTGTTTTGCGTATCTATCAGCTAACTAATTTCCCTCAACTCCTACATGAGCAGGAACCCAGAGAAATGTTACCACACCTCCCGCTTTATTTATCCTGTAGATTGCCTGAACTATTTCATAAACTATATCTAGTCTTGTGTCTGATGCTATGTTTTTTATGCTCGTCAATGCACTGCTGGAGTCCGAGCACACGACTGCTTTCCTTGCTTTGTTTTCCTCTATCCAGTTAACTGCCATATAAATTGCTACCAATTCCCCCGTAAAAACAGATAGTTTATCACTGATTCTTTTATTTAACACTATATTTCCTTGTAGGATAACTACAGCAGCTCCTACTTTACTATTTATAGTTTTTGATGCATCTGTGAATATCATGTTATCAAAAAACATTTCCTCAATCCAATGCTCTATCTGGTAACTATTTAAATTTCTATTCTCCAGTAATTGCATGTTTACCTTTGGGTTTTCATACATCCACGGTGGTATTGCAGGAATTGGTACTGTAGGGCTAACTTTAATATTGTCAATTTGTGCTTTGTTACATATATCTCCTATTATCCACCCAAAACTATTCCTTTTTTTCTTCTCGTTTTCTTGGCAGTTTATTAGCACTTGACGGGTTGGATGTCCTTGCTTGGATCCTTTTAAGTTTGCCCAATAAACTGCTGAGAGTTGATCTCTCCTCATGTCCAAAGGTTTTTCGTTCATTTCTACTTGTAATGCTGCCACTGGAGTAGATTTAGTAGATCCACAACATAACCTTAAAGCCTGCGACTGGATCCGGTCTATTTTCCCAAATAGTGTTTTTGAAGCAGATTGATAAATAATGCATCCGTAGTCAATAACAGATCGAATTAAAGTGATATATATTGTTTTCAATGTCAACCTATCAGCCCCCCAATCTTTACCCCTCAAAGCCCTCATTATATTTAACACCTTTTTACTTTTCTCCACTATCTTGCTGATGTGGGTTGACCAGTTAATATTTTTATCAAACCATATTCCTAAATATTTAAATACTTGTACCTCTTCTATGTTTTCTCCATAGAGTTTTATTTGGAGCTTGTTTTGTACTTTCCTCTTCGTAAAATTTATGACTTTCGTCTTTCCAACAGAGAATCTTAAACCCAAAGCCGCCCCCCAGTCTTGAACATTATTTACCGCTTTTTGAATCTTCTTTTCTATATGATTTGTATTTCTACCTCTCTTCCACATCACTCCATCATCAGCAAACAATGCCACCTGCACTAACCCTTCCACTTCACTAAAAACTTCATTTATCATGATGGAAAATAGTACTGGACTTATTATACTCCCTTGTGGGGTCCCATTTTCCACTTCGTATTCTCTGCTATATTCATTCTCTATTTTTACTAATAATGTTCTACTTGTTAAAAAGTATTTTATCCATCTGTACATTCTTCCTCTAATCCCAATCGTATTTAGTTTCATCAGCAACCCCTGTTTCCACAACATATCATACGCTTTCTCTATGTCAAAAAATACCGCTATTATACTTTCTTTATTTATATGTCCCTTTCTAATTTCCTCTTCCAGCTGCACTGCTGGGTCATTTGTGCTTCTTGCTTTGCGAAAACCACTTTGGTTGTTTTTTATCATTTCTTTCGACTCTAAATAATATATTGATCTTTCATTAATCATTTTTTCCATTACTTTGCCCAAATTTGAGGTCAATGCTATCGGCCTATAATTTCCTGCCTCTTCCGGATCTTTCCCTGGCTTGCATATTGGAATTATTACAGCTGTTTTCCACTCATCTGGTAATTTTCCTTCTTCATATATCCTATTATATAATTTCAAGACCACTTCTTTGCCGATGCTACCTAAATTTTTGATCATTTGATAACTCACCAGGTCTTTCCCTTGCGTCGTATTTTTAACTTTTTTTAAAATTCGAACCATTTCATCCAAAGAAAATGTCATATCCATAGTGTTGGTAAAACTATTATCGTTGTCTTCCTTCATTTCCTTAATATTTGAACTAATTGTTTCTTCTCTCTTTTGTTTTTCTACATTTCTCAAATTATCATTACTGTGCACGTTAACAAAGGTTTTTGCTAAAAGTTCTGCTTTTTCTTTATTTCCTACCACACTCCGCGTTCCATCTTTCATCACATGATTTTTATGTTCTTTTCTGACCCCTGACATTCTCTTGATCATTCCCCACACTTGGCTTAAAGGAGTATTTAGTGTTTCACAAAAAGTTCTCCAATGGTGTTTTCTTGTTTTTTGAATAACATACCTTACTCTAGCTTGATGCCTTTTATATTGGATCATGTCTTGGAAATTATGTGTTCTTCTCAATATTCTAAATGCTCTATTCCGTTCTTGTATTGCATCTGTGCACTCTTGTGTCCACCACGGCACTATCTTCCTTCTTCTCCCTATACTATTCCTTGGTATGCTCTGTTCGGCTGCTTCTATAATGCACTTTGTAATATCTGTATTTAATTGTTCAATATCTTGATTTATATCTACTTCCTTTAAAGTTATGTCGGTAATTTCCCTAAATTTCCCCCAGTCACCATGACTATACTTCCATCTTCCTTCTATCCTAGAGCTTTCTGTCCTATGATTTATGTTTATGTGAATGAAGATTGGATAGTGATCACTTCCCATTGTGCTGTATTTATTTACTTCCCACTCCATCTTTCCTGCTAACCCTTGTGACACTAGTGTTAAATCTATTGCTGTTTCTTTACCCGTGAGGACATCTAACCTTGTTCGCGACCCATCATTCACACACACCAGTTCTTTTTCCTCCAAAAGTGCTTCCAATGTATCCCCATTCCAGTCATCCCTTTTACCCCACATTGTGCTATGTGCATTAAAGTCACCACACCAACTAATATTGCCACTCCAGTGCTCGATTATTGTTTCTAGTTGGTGAATTTCTAATTTCTTGCATGGATTATAGAAGTTTAGTACTTTGTATCTTTCTTTATTATTCCATACTTCTACTCCTACTATCTCTAGTTCTTGTTTTACTTTTAATATTGAATAATGCATATCTTCCTTAATAAATATGGCACATCCTCCTCCTTGCCCATCATTCCTATCTTTACGTATCGTTATTTATCCTTTTATTATAAAGTTTAATTTTGGCTTCAGCCATGTTTCTTGAATACATATTATATGTGGTTTATTTTTCATATTATTAATATATCCCTTTAATTCCTGTCCATTTGCTATCAAACTTCTGGCATTCCACTGAACAATTAACATGGCGTTGGATTGTGGTAACATGACTCGGTCTCGTCTACTCTCTGTAGCTCACCTTGCACCTGTTCCCAGGATAGTTCTTTTAAATTTAAAAACTTTGCTGCTGCTTTGACAATTATTTTGATTTTCTCAGTCTTGTTTCTAGCCTGTTCTGTACAGTTTATTACGTAAGCCAGGAATAAAACTAGTTTGTCCATGGAAATTCCTGTATTTGCTGCCTCTTGTTTTTTATTTCTTGAACTATTTTCACTTCTGTCCTGTTCTGCACTTTCTTGATTTCTTATTTTAACTGCCTCTGCATATGTAATATTTCTTTCAACTCTGATTTGCTGTACTTCTGTTGCCTGTTTTCTTATGATGCAGCCCCCATACGCTGCTGTGTGATTCCCGCCACAATTACACCACTTGGCCTGTTCATTTTATCCACATTGTCCATATTCATGCTCTCCTCCACACCTTCCACATCTCATCTTAGCATGACACACACTAGCTATGTGCCCATAGCGTTGGCACTTGAAACAACGTACTGGAGGTGGCACGTAAGCTCTAACATAGAAGCTTAAATACCCAATCATGATTCTCTCTGGTAGGACCTCCTCTGCAAATTGCACTAGCACGGATTCGCTCTCAGTCTTTTCACCGTTCCTAAATGCCATCATTCTTTTCATCATAGTGACGGTTCCTCCTTTTATTTCTCTTTTCAGATCATCTAAATTTTCTCCTCTTGGGATTCCTGTCACGACTCCTCTTGCTCCCTTTCGTTCTCCCACTTCGATTTTTTCCTTTATTTTGTTGCACAGTTTTTGCAATCGCATTGCTTTGTTCTTTTACTCTCCATTTTTGCATTTAATCAACAGCCGTCCGTCCCTGAGCACCTTCGCTATCTCCACCTCTCCAATGTCCTTCTTTAATCCCTTAACCAGTGTCATCAAACTGTCATTCATATCTTGGTTTGATTTAAATGTATAAATTATCTTATATTCATCCACCATAACCCTTTTCCTCTTATCAACCTCTTCATCGTCTTCATGCACTCTTTTAGCACTCGACTTTCCTTCACTCCCTCCTCTCCCCTTCTTTCCTTTCTCCCCTCTAGTCCTAACCATTTCCATACTATCCTCATACATCCCGTCACTATCCCCTTCCATCTCGATCCAGTCACAAAACAGCTTATGCTCAACCGCCAAAACAGATTTAGACACTCTCGCCGCCGCCAAATTCACTCCAAATGTTTCACTACTAACCCTCTCCGCCCGATACCGCCCTCTCGGCGAAGGTCTCCTGGCTACACTGGTCTTTTATGCCGCTCCCTCTCGTCAAGTCCAGGTGTGTTAATTATTGATCCTTTGCAGGCTTGTTGCTGCTTGGGCGTGCTGTGCTCAGCACAAGTGGAGGCGAGTCTGTGTACGCTGTCAGCAGAGGCACGTCTTAGCGCGCTGTCAGAGGAGGCGCCTGCCGCCGAAGGAAACGCGGGTTCGACTCCGCATCGTGACACTCAGAAACAGAGACAAAAACATGTGAAAGTATGGTTGTGTTACGGCTCCCAGAAAATAGAGTATATGTAAAGAAGAGTTGTACGGTATACCGATATTAGTATAGTACCGCGATACTAATGAATCATATTCGGTACTATGCCGCCTCTGAAAAGTACCGGTAAAATGTGTGACATCATGTCTGATACGAACTTGGACAGCCAGTTAACATCTAAATGTCCTCCAATAAGCACACAAGGCTGTTTTTTTTTCTATTTTATTGAAGTCATTTACAAAATGACCTATTTTGTTTTATATCCTATTTAAAAACAACAGGAACTATATATATTGTCACTTTAGTAGGTAGACATATTCACGTTGCACTTTACTGTAGTGTTTTCTTTTTCTTTTTGTCTACGCATGGGAGAGTGAGAAACATAATTTCGAGTCCTTTGTATGTCTTACATGTAAAGAAATTGACAAATAAAGCTGACTTGACTTGACTTGAAAAGGTAAACATTGTAGGCTATATAGGCTATAAAGAACTAGCAGCTACACAACAGGTAAGCACACAATAGCACATAAGCTAAACAAACAACTATAGTTGCATATTACTTGCACATACAAAGTCTTCAAGGCAGAAGCGTATTAGAAAGTATCCGGTAACAAACGTGTCAGCCTCATGCAACTTATTGCTTCATGACGAGCTTAACTGCTTGAATTATTGTAGCCATTTGGGTTTTGCCAAAAAAAGTCAATTACCACTCCATTTTAACTTAAAAACAGCATAAGTCCATTCCAAACGGTTAAGAGTAAATAGGGTATATTTTTCCTGCATGCCACTGTTCTCGTTTTGACTCATTTTACTTGATCAAGCCTTTTCTAGCATCCCACACTACAACATATAAACTCTGTATGAATCTTGCTGATATCTTATTGCATCAATATTAAGTATTGGCCAATTCTCAAGCCTCCCAATATCAGTGTCGTTTCGGAAGTGAAAAAACTACCAATATTAATAAAAGTATAATTACAGTTAGGCTATAATATAAACAATAATGATAATAGTTTTGTTTTTTTAAATCATATTATAAGCATATTTACTTATTGCCATCGTAGGCTCTAGCACCCCCCACCCCCAATATTTTTGTAGTTCAGTGGTTGTGCATATTTACCAACATTAGACAATTACATTTTTTATCACAATTATAATCAGATATGGTGATGAAGAAACAATATCGTATTAAATATTATTTCCTCATTCCCTTTTATTACAATGTTTTGAGTAGAATAAAGTCCATCCATTTATCCCTTTTACTCCCGCTTGTCCCTCCTCGGGGTTGCTGAGGTGGCTGAAGCTGGGCTGCACTCAAGTCGCCACCTCATCGCAGGGCCAACACAGATAGACAGACAACATTCACACTCACATTCACACACTAGGGCCAATTTAATGTTGCCAGTCAACCTATCCTCAGGTGCAGGTTTTTGGAGGTGGGAGGAAGCCGGAGTACCCGGAGGGAATCCACGCAGTCACGGGGAGAACATGCAAACTCCACACAGAAAAACCCTAAGCGGGTCTCAAACCCAGGACATTCGTATTGTTAGGTCCTGAAATTATGAGAAAAAAATACATTAAATATAATTGGCCCCATTTGTCCATACTACATCCAGTTCTTGCGCTCACAATTGTCATTTTCCTTAATACAATTTTTCTGTTTTGTGGAGAAAAGTTTGATGTCCGATTGTGACTTTAGCTGCAGTGGCAAAGAGTTCCACAGATGTGAGTACTTCACTGAGAACTCAGACTGACCTAGAGTCGTCCGGTACCTTTTCACTCTACAGCAGCTCGAGTCTGCACGCCTTCACTACTTTGTATTTCTTTACACATTACATCAGGGGCTAACCCATTAAGACACTGAAAAGTAGTTATTCAAAATGAGAAATTTATAAAATTATCAAAACTCATCATATTATATTTTGTGGTAATACTGCAGTGATGATGCTTCATTGGTTTTTGGTCAAATATCTTCAGTGTTTGTTTATACAATGACAACAGAGGCTTCACTACACATTGTGTGGCCTGTCCCCAGACCGTTGCACAAAAAAATCACTGCAAGCATGTAAAGGTAAGCAGCTTGAACAGATAAACAAGGTCTAATACGCCTGAAACAACTTCTATTTCTTTTTATGGTCTTAGTCTTTTTTTTAATATGGCCATCAAATTTTAGCTTAGTCCAAATTAACACCCATATATTTAAATTCCTTTACCTGCTCTATTTTATTTTGGTTAATGTTGACTTGAATTTCATTTAATGATTGTTTCTACAAAGAGAAACACATTAAGACGGTTTTGTCATAATTTAGGGTTAAACTGTTATTTTGAAGCCATGTTGATACTTCGGCTAATTGTTCATTATCTCTGAAGCCTTTTGAGGAGTGTTGGCTACCATATAAATGACTGTATCATCTGCAAATGTTGGAAAGGTAATGTATATATATTTACTGAAAAGCAGTGGACCCAAATCGGATCCTTGTGGCACACCCAAAAAAATATCCATCCATCCATCCATCCTTTTCTACCGCTTATTCCCTTTAGGGTCACGGGGGGTGCTGGTGCCTATCTCAGCTACAATCAGGCGGAAGGCGGTTTATACCCTGGACAAGTTGCCACATCATCTCAGGGCCAACATAGATAGATAGACAACATTCACACACTAGGGCCAATTTAGTGTTGCCAATCAACCTATCCTTAGGTACATGTTTTTGGAAGTGGGAGGAAGCCGGAGTACCCAGAGAGAACCCACGCATTCACGGGGAAAACATGCAAACTCCACACAGAAAGATCCCGAGCCCGGGATTGAACCCCAGACTACTCAGGACCTTCGTATTGTGAGGCAGACTCACTAACCCCTCCTCCACCGTAAATCCTCCAAAATATATATATATATATATATATATATATATATATATATATATACTAAAAAGCAGTGGACCCAAAACGGACCCTTGTGGCACACCCAAATCCCAATTTTTTATGTTTGATTTTACACCATTTATTTTAACACATTGTTGTCGCGATACAAGATATGATTTGAACCAGTTTATGGTCTATTTTGATACATTAAATTGTCATCAACATCAGGTGATTTACAGTGTCAAAGGCCTTTCTAAAATCTAAAAATACTGCTCCAACACCCTTGTCCAAACTACATTTTTATTATTCGATGAGCCGGCACATGTTTGGGCCTGTATTAAAACGGTTTAGGATTTAGTAGGTTATTTTAATCTAAATAGGTCATCAATTGTTCAGCCACCAGCTTCTCAAATACCTTTGAAGTCCCAGGCACAAATGTGATTGGTCTGTCATGATCCCTTGCACGGATCATGTTTTGTTTAGTTATAGAGACTACCTTAGTTCTGTTTCAGCACCCCTGGGTTTGTTTGTGTTTTGGTTACCATGTGTGTTGATGAGTTTCACCTGCCTCTGATTAGTGTTTGGGATGCTCACCTGCTTCCGGGCACTAATCGGAGAGCTACTTATTCCTGTTTCCCGCCACAATCAGTCTGGCTGTCTTATTTTCTCCATGCAACAGTTACGCGTGTTACTACTTGATTCCTGAGCTAAGCTTTGCCCTTTGTTTGCTATGCTAAGCTTTTCTATCCCATCCATTTTCTACCACTTGTCCCGTTCGGGGGCACGGGGGTGCTGGAGCCTATCTCCGCCGCAATCTGGTGAAAGGCGGGGTACACTCTGGACAAGTCGCCATCTAATCGCAGGGCCAACACAGATTGACAGACAACATTCACACACATTCAAACACTAGGGCCAATTTTAGTGTTCCCAATCAACCTATCCCCAGGTGCATGTCTTTGGAAGTGGAAGGAAGCCGGAGTACTCAGAGGGAACCCACGCAGTCACTGGGAGAACATGCATCTTGTTAGCTATTCCATTAGCTTCCCGTGCTATAAGCACGCTTGTTTTGTTTGTTTTGCATCCTGTATACTTTATGAGGATAAATCATTTTCTCACTTGCACCTTGCCTCCAGAATTTCCGTCTACATTCTGGGAGAGCGACTCCTCGCATAAACATGCGACCACGACGTGACATGGTCGATAATTGAATGCCTCATCTGTTGCACCAGATTTAGAAATTGGTCTCACAACAGCTGTTTTAAAACTTCGTGGTAATTCACCATTTTAAATGGATATATTTACTAGGCCCTGTCTACATTAAGTATAATATTGTGTTGTATCTTGGTTTTGATAATGTTGTAGCATCCTTTCTGATCAAAGAAGAAGACATATTTTGTGCTTGAATTGTTCAGATGACTAATAATTTTTATTTATTTTGTTGTGATTAGCCAGTGTCATGTGAAAAGATTAGGGTGAATATTTCATATCATTGCATGGTTTTGGTCTTGGGATCAAACTGGCTGCAAGTTGTTGAACAGAGTTAATAAAATATTAATTAAATTGATTTGCAACTTGTGCTGCATTACTGACAATTCCATTAGTATTAATAAGTACAGATCAGCAGTGTCCGACCTATGTCCCAAGGGCCATGTGTGGCCCAGAGGAGTCTTTGATTTGGCCCAAGAGGCGTCACTTATCTAATTATGAATTTGGCTGCAGGGTGATTTTGCTCATTTTTAAAGTCATTATATATGTTAAATCTGTGGATAATATGAGTAATTAACCTCTCTGACCACTTATGCTTTGATCAAGCATAATGCAGCATTTAGTTATATCACCCAATGCAAACAACCTTACCAATAGTCATGGTGCAGAAAAAAAAATCGAACCAACACAAAGACAGACATGGTCATACAAAACACAATATACAACAATTTGTGGCTATTATAAACAATGTCCATGCACCATAACAAAATTCAGAATTACTCCCATTTAAATCCATTGCAAAGCATGCTGGGAAAAATGCAAAACCCTATCTCCACACTTATCCATGTTTGGTGCATTTCAGCTACTTGATATATTCTGATTGATTATAAAGGAGGATTTCATGGATGTTAACAAGGTATGAGTCCAACTTTCACATACTGTTAATATCCAAGTGGCCTCCAGGGCAAAAAAGCTTGGACACCCCCGGTTTAGATACACAAACGTTTGTACAATTTTGGGAGTGGTTAATTGAAAAATTTGTTTCTAAATGAGTGAAC
Organism: Nerophis ophidion; assembly: GCF_033978795.1. Classification (NCBI taxonomy): domain Eukaryota; kingdom Metazoa; phylum Chordata; class Actinopteri; order Syngnathiformes; family Syngnathidae; genus Nerophis; species Nerophis ophidion. The sequence continues at coordinate 40,482,381 of NC_084626.1, forward strand.
TATTTCCTCAAGAATCAGCAAACATCTGCATGAAGTAAAAAGAAAGGGGACCTTTTCAATTCACTCACCACTTTAAGTCTTAATGCTTTAAAAATGAGTACATATCTGTATGTAGCTGAGTTTGAAGTATCTTTTCAGTGCTAAGTCCCACTTTTTCACAAGCTGAATAATGGTGTTGTTAACTTAGGCAAACAATATATTTTTCCATTGTTTTTTAGAGTGCAGGTACATTTCTGAATATTATTGGAATTGATCACACCACTAGTCTACATTTTCAATTTGAATGACATCATCCCAATTAATGTTTTTTCAAAGTGGGAAAGTTTGTGCTTTGCAATTGCCATTTTTTCTTTATTAACATTAGAAATAGAAAAATACATTTGGTAACCGTTTTTTAGTCAGTTTTCTTATCATCATGGTAGGTTTGTACGGTATACCCGTATCAGTATAGTACCGCGATACCAATGAAACATATTCTGTACTATACCGCCTCTAAAAAGTACCGGTCCCCCACCCCTTGTCACGTCGTTTTACGAGCAGATGAGCATGTTCGGCAGCGCAAAATCACAGAGTACTTACAAACAGACACAGTGTGTAGACAGAAAAGGGAGAATGGACACATTTTGGCTTAAAAACTAAAAATAAAGGTGAAGTTATAACACTGAAATGCCCTCAGGAGGAGGTGCTGTAAGACATGGCTAGCTAGCGGCTAAAGTCCATCCACAGTCCGCAGTGTTTTAGCTACTTCTAAATCACTAATCCTCGCCTCCATGGCGACAAATAATGTAAGAATCTTACAAGTATCATCCCTGCAGGACGAGGGATAGCTAAACATGCTTCATTACACACCGTAGCTCACCGGCGTCATCGCTAATGACGCCATTCCTGAATGTAAACAAACACCATTGGTGGAGCTACACCTGATATCCACTGTAATGAGCGTATCTAGTCGATACTAATATGATTACCTTATTATTATTTAGCATCACAAAATCTTTTTGAATTTTTATTAAATGTATATTATGTTTATAAACTCAGGAAATATGTCCCTGGACACATGAGGACTTTGAATATGACCAATGTATGATCATGTAACGACGTGGTATCGGATTGATACCCAAATTTGTGGTATCATCCGAAACTAGTGTAAAGTATCAAACGAGAAGAATAAGTGATTATTACATTTTAACCGAAGTGTAGATAGAACATATTAAAGGAGAACAAGTAGATTAATTATTCTACCACTTTTCGACCAATTTTTCCACATTTTCTACCACTTGTCTTTAATTATATTTGACAAAATAATAGAATGGTAAATGACACAATATGTTACTGCATATGTCAACAGACTAATTTGGAGCCTTTGTTTGCTTAATTACTACTAAAAGACAAGTTGTCTTGTATGTTCACTATTTTATCTAAGGACGAACTTACAATAAGAAAGATATGTTTAATGTACCGTAAGATTTGTTGTTAAAATAAAGCCACTAATGCCATTTTTTGTGGTCCCCTTTATTTGGAAAACTATCAAAAAGTATCGGGACAACACAAAATCAGGGTCATATCGTCATCTAACAACCCTGTCACAAAGTTATATGTCTAACGACACGTTCTGGTTTGTTTGTGAAGGTAAAATCTGATCAGGTTTGACTGCTCCTCTTAGGATATTTTATGAATTGGCACAGTTTATGTTTTGATACTAAATGTTTAAATGCAATTTTTTTTAAACTTTTGTACATCCAATTTATATTAAAATCAATAAAATGTGTTTCCTTTTTTGGACTAAATTGCTTCAGCATTTCATCAAAATGAAGATAGAAATATGTACTTTGTACTATATAAATCTAAAATGTTAAATTTAATTGTGGGGGACATTTAAACATTGTATTCAATCCTGATTGTATTAGCTTCAGTAATAAAACATTTAAATCTCTCTCTGATATAAATGGGAACCCTCTTCCATTTTGACGATCTTTCCTGAGACACGTGTGCCCAAGAAGATTGATCATGCTGGATGGGATATAATCAAGTAACCAAATTCCATATTTGAGTTGCTCAGTAACAAGTTAACCTCATTAACGTTTGAATATAGACATCAAATGTTAATATGATTTTGAGTTGTTTTCTTGTTTTCTTCTAAGAATCCTTCGCAAGTATGCATTCATTTCGGTTTGTCGTAGTCAGGAAGTAGTCTTTGCCATTATGTTGAATGTGCCAGTCTTGTCTTTTGTTGAGTTTTACAAAGTGTTTGCACTGTAAGAATGCACACCAGCTGTTTGATTGTAACGTGCATTTTAGTTCTAGTTGTCATGATCCGCTACTTGGATCATGTCATGTTCTGGTTTAGATCTGTTTTTGTATCACATCTGGTTAGTTTGTCGTCCTTAGTTCCTGGTGGCACTTCCTGTTTGTTCCGTTCCCTTAGCAACGCATTTGTGTCACCTGCTCTCTGTTTGTCACTCGCACCTGCTTTTTGATTATTCTCTGTATTTAAGCCTGCCCTTTTTGTTCCTTCGGTCTCGCAGTGTAATTTGCTCTTGATGCAACAGTTGATGTCGCGATCCCTCATTGTGGCAAATACCCTTTTGAACTCAATTAGTTTCCACGCTATTTGTTTGTTTATTTCCCTAGCTCACATGCTAGCGTCTTTTGTTCCTTCTAGCTCACATGCTAGTCCAGTTGGTTTTGTCTATAGCGCCTTTGTGCAAGTGTTTTGTTCTTAGTTTGTTTTTTAGCATAAATAAATCATTTCTTACCTTATCCGACTGCCTAATTGAGAGAACGCAACCGCATCACCACAATGCCAGCGAAACGTCACACTAGTTTTTGTAGATGTTACAACCACCATGTAAAACCACTAATCCTAATCAGTAACATGTATATGGCAAATCCAATGTAAATTAGCATTAAGCTAGCACAGTATCTAAAGAGGAGCTTTACTTTTTGAAAATGTCAAATTGTGTTTTCTGACAGACGCAGCCTTCATCATCGCCATGTTGCTGGCCAGTCTGAACAGCTGCTGCAACCCTTGGATCTACATGTTCTTCGCGGGTCACATGTTCCAGGGCGTGACGCGGGGCTTCGTCTTCTGCTGCTGCTCTTGCAGCCGCTTCCTATCCGCCTCTTCAGGCAGCCGCCATCACAACATCAACACCAGCAGCAAACAGAGGAGCTCGGCACACACATCCAGCACACACAAGGACGCAACATAACAAATATTCTCCCATCATTTTTCATATGATATGAATGCCAAGACAAGTTTCAAAATAATAGAAATATGAAAAATGATTATTATTGCTGTAAATTGATCATGGTTACAGTATAACACACATGAAGTCCTACAAGATGCAATAGACAGTAAATTACTGAGAGGTGTCCCTATTAATGTGCCCATCTCCCTGGGACAAAGTAAAAAAAACTCCCCTTATGAATCAGTACCTCCAAGTCCGAGTCCATGGTTCTCGTCCGGAAAAGGGAGGAGATCTTGTTCAAGTACCTCGGAGTCTTGTTCACGAGTGAGGGAAGAGTGGATCATGAGATCGACAGGAGGAATCGGTACGGCGTCTTCAATAATCCGGACGCCATATCGATCCGTTGTGGTGAAGAAGGAGCTGAGCCGGAAGGCAAAGCTCTCAATTTACCGGTCCATCTACGTTCCCATCCTCACCTATGGTGGTGAGCTGTGGATTATGACCGAAAGAACAAGATCACGGGTACAAGCGGTCGAAATGAGTTTCCTCTGCCGGGTGGCGGGGCTCTCCCTTAGAAATAGGGTAAGAAGCTCTGTCATCCGGGAGGAGCTCAAAATAAAGCCACTGCTCCTCCACATCGAGAGGAGCCAGATGAGGTGGTTCAGGCATCTGGTCAGGATGCCACCTTAACACCTCCCTAGGGAGGCGTTTAAGGCATGTCCGACAGGTAGGAGGCCACGGGGAAGACCCAGGACACGTTGGGAAGACTATGTCTCCCAGCTGGTCTGGGAACGCCTCAGGATCCCCCAGGAAGAGCTGGACCAAGTGGCTGGGGAGAGGGAAATCTGGGCTTTTCTGCTTAGGCTGCTGCCCCCGGGGCCCCGACCTCGGATAGGCGGAAGAAGATGGATGGATTGATCTAAAGTTTGCCGACTTCATTCTCTTTCTGTATGACGGATATTCCTATTATTTATGCAATAAAAAATGTAAACAATTGATCAGTACATTGTTGGTTGTTTTGAAGTGCTGGCCAAAAACATCTTAATAAAATTATTACTGTATTTTCCGGACCATAGGGCGCACCGGATTATAAGGTGCACTGCCGATGAATTTTCATATATTAGGCGCACCGGATTATAGGGCACATTAAAGGAGTCATATTAAAATTTAGTTTTTCTAAATGGAAAACACTTCCTTGTGGTCTACATAACATGTAATGGTGGTTATTTGATCAAAATGTTGAATAGATGATGTTTTACGGATCATCTTCAAGCCGCTTTCTGACAGTTACTTCCGGATGCACCGTTTTGTGGGCGGTCTTATTTACGTGGCTCACCTTTGGCAGTGTCTTCTCCCCGTCATCTTTGTTGTAGCGGTGTAGCATGCAAGGACGGGAGTGGAAAATATTTTGATAAATTTTTGAGCGTGTGTGTAATGTTCTATAATTTCAATTGGAACATTTAAAATGTTGGTGCTGTTTACTTGAGACATATTGCCATCACAGAGCAGCCCACACGTATCTCTTATGTTTGACTGCCATCCAATGGTCACACTTATCATCACACCATGTACCAAATAAAATAGCTTCGAGGTGGGTAAGTTCCACCAATCTTATTACTTACATTAATCGCACCGGGTTATAAGGCCAATGTCGAGTTTTGAGGGGAAAAAAATATTTTAAGTGTGCCTTATAGTCCAGAAAATACGTAAAAATGTATGATATAATAGCTATGTTTATCATTGCTTATACGGTAGCTGTCTGAATTTTTGTCACATCCCTTTGTCATTGAATTATGTAAGCATCTTTTGACTGGCACTGTTTACATGATGTAAACATAAGAATTATGTTTGTTGTTGTTTTTTCAAATACCCCATATATTTCCATGTGAAAGTTACTTTGTTAGCTATTTGAAGCACGCAGAAAGGTTATTATGTTTGCTGAGGTGTGAGCAAAACAGTAAATATGATCTCAAAATTCAACCATAAGAACGTCCGCTTGGCAAAAAACAAAAGAAAAACGTGTCAATTCTCTGCCAGGTGAACGCTGAAGCTGCCACAGCATCGTCCTGTGCTAGTCAGCAGGGGGCGCACCAAGACGTCCAGCGTCGCCTTCCACAGGCTCTGGAGCCAGCGAGTTCCCATCAGAATGGCCTGCATGCTCGGGCGTATCATCCTGCACACGACACAGTCATTCATCTTCAAATAATCACTTCATTTGTTCTCCGTTTCCCGCTTGGTTCTCTAGGGGTCAAAGGTCACACTTTGCTGTTTTCCAAGGTCTAATTTTACACTTGATGTGGGGGGAAAAATGTAGTAAATATTCTTAATATTTAATTTTGAAAAGAATAATGAATTAATGTGAACACAGTGTCCACCCTGAGATCGGTAGGTTGTGAGTTCAAACCCTGGCCGAGTTACACCAAAGACTATAAAAATAGGACCCATTACCTCCCTACTTGGCACTCAGCATCAAGGGGTTGGAATTGGGGGTTAAATCACCAAAAATGATTCCCGGGCACAGCCACTGCTGCTGCTCCTACTCCCCTCACTTCCTAGGGGGTGATCAAGGGTGATGGGTCAAATGCAGAGAATAATTTTGCCACACCTAGTGTTTGTGTGACAATCATTGGTACTTTAACTTTAACTGAACAAATAATAAAATAATAATATTTGATTAGTTCAACATAAATTTCATATGAGTATGATACAACTTTTCCACTTCCAATAGATATTCAATTGGTTATTGGATGATACTGATATCAATCCAATATGATATCAACATCCATCCATCTATCCATTTTCTACCGCTTATTCCCTTTCGGGGTCGCGGGGGGCGCTGGCGCCTATCTCATCTACTTGATTTGTAGTGTGGGATGTTAGAAAATGTTTCATCAAGTGATATTTAGTTGTCATATTTTTTTTCTTACATTTCTGAAAATCTTTTGATGCATTCAGGTTGGTCTTTGCCATCAACTTGAATATGCCACTCTTGTATTTTGTTGAGTCCTACAAAGTGTTTAAACTGTAAGTAGTGTACTACACACCAGCTGTTTGACTGTAATGTGCATCTTAGTTGTAGTTTTCGTTAACACATTTGGAGGTGTTGAAATCGCCATAAAATTCGCTCCATTCTGTCCACTAAAGACGCTGAGATCATTATCCATGCGTTTGTTACGTCTCGTCTCGATTACTGTAACGCATTATTTTCGGGTCTCCCCATGTCTAGCATTAAAAGATTACAGTTGATACAAAATGCGGCTGCTAGACTTTTGACAAGAACAAGAAAGTTTGATCACATTACGCCTATACTGGCTCACCTGCACTGACTTCCTGTGCACTTAAGATGTGACTTTAAGGTTTTACTACTTACGTATAAAATACTACACGCTGTAGGTCCATCCTATCTTGCCGATTGTATTGTACCATATGTCCTGGCAAGAAATCTGCGTTCAAAGGACTCCGGCTTATTAGTGATTCCCAAAGCCCCAAAAAAGTCTGTGGGCTATAGAGCGTTTTCCTTTCGGGCTCCAGTACTCTGGAATGCCCTCCCGGTAACAGTTCGAGATGCTACCTCAGTAGAAGCATTTAAGTCTCACCTTAAAACTCATTTGTATACTCTAGCCTTTAAATAGACTCCCTTTTTAGACCAGTTGATCTGCCGTTTCTTTTCTTTTTCTCCTATGTCCCACTCTCCCTTGTGGAGGGGGTCCGGTCCGATCCGGTGGCCATGTACTGCTTGCCTGTGTATCGGCTGGGGACATCTCTGCGCTGCTGATCAGCCTCCGCTTGGGATGTTTTCCTGCTGGCTCCGCTCTGAACGGGACTCTCGCTGCTGTGTTGGATCCGCTTTGGACTGGACTCTTGCGACTGTGTTGGATCCATTATGGATTGAACTTTCACAGTATCATGTTAGACCCGCTCGACATCCATTGCTTTCCTCCTCTCCAAGGTTCTCATAGTCATCATTGTCACCGACGTCCCACTGGGTGTGAGTTTTTCCTCGCCCTTATGTGGGCCTACCGAGGATGTCGTAGTGGTTTGTGCAGCCCTTTGAGACACTAGTGATTTAGGGCTATATAAGTAAACATTGATTGATTGATTGATACAAAATCGCTAATGCTAATCAGTAGCCTGTATATGGCATGTACAATGTAAAGTAGCATCAAGCAAGCGTATTTGTTTGAATGCACTTATTTCATGTTGGAATGTCACAAAAGTTATTATATATAACAAACTTGATTTCTGCACACAAAAAGAATAGGCCCTAGTGTGTAAATGTGAGTGTGAATGTTGTCTGTCTATCTGTGTTGGCCCTGCGATGAAGTGGCGACTTGTCCAGGGTGTACGCCGCCTTCCACCCGATTGTAGCTGAGATAGGCGCCAGCGCCCCCCGCGACCCCACAGGGGAATAAGCTGTAGAAAATGGATGGATGGATGGATTTCTGCATGTTTACTTTTTTGATGTTTTGAAGTAAAAACTCCTAAAAGGCTCTCAAATGGGTACAAGCTGTTATCTGTCCGCTAAGCTAGCAGTAAGAGACGTTAGCGGGAGCAGAATACGACTTCTTGTATCGGAGTTATTATATGATCGATATTTTCCGATACCAGTTTCTTGCTGATATCAGAATATCAATATCAAAGCAGGACACTGCAGGCATCAAAATAATGTTTGGTGGAGAACTGAAAAAAAATGCTTAAAATTAAGCATTTTTACGTTAAAATGTTGAACAAATTTTTTTCTTTCTTTCGTAAGTATTCATCCAATAAAGCAGGGGTGTCTATCTCATTTTAAATCAGTGGCCAAATGGAGAACAATCTACTCCCAAGTTGGCCGGACTGCTAAAATCACGGCACGATAACTTAAAAATAAAGACAACTTCCGATTGTTTTCTTTGTTTAAAAGTAGAACAAGCACATTCTGAAAGTGTACAAATCATAATGTTGTTTATTTGTCGTTATTCAGATTTTCTGAATAAATGATATGATAATGTTGATCAGTCAACTCATTGGTTGATTCTTAATCAAGATTAAAAAAAATGTAATCGAAATCAAAATACAGTATGTTGTTTATGTAGTTTGATCGTTTTCCTCAACTAATGTACTAACATCATGTGGTTTGTTTTGTACATATGTAGCATCATCTACAAGGATACAAAGAATTGCTATTGTGACATCTAGTGGACACATTTAGAACAGCAGTTTCTTTCATTCACGAATTTCAGGTTAATTTTTATACTTAGTGAATTCATCCCGCGGGCTGGATAAAATCTGTTGGCGGGCCTGTTCCGGCCTTCGGGCCGTACGTTTGACACCCCTGCAATAAAGTATTACAATTAACAACTGTAATACCGATGATTGACTGAGTCAGTGTTCAATGTTGACTCTACAATGTTTATGTTACACACAAATCAATCCATTCATTTTAAATCAACATATCATTTTGTGTGAAACAAATGATTATAACATAAAAAGTATAGTATAGTCCTCTTTACTGTTTTTTGTTCGTTTTTGATATTAGTATATATTCCAACACAAGTTGAGGATTGGTCCACTAAATAGTTTAAAGTATATTTTTTTCCTTATGTCTTTATTTTGCAGCCCTTTGAGACACTTGTGATTAAGGGCTATATAAAAAAACTTTGATTGATTGATTGATTGATATTTTGTCATTGTCTAAGTGGGCGGGGCTTGTGTCCCACAGGAAGTTGTGTAAGCGGCTGACACCAGGTGTGAAAATGAAAACCGTGTTTGGGGTTTTTTTGGCTGCTGTCAAACGTACCAGACGTGGAGGTAGCTGAGGACGGCGAAGAGGAGCCCAGAGAGGAGAGACATGGGAAGGGCCAGAAGCACTGTGAACGCCCGGTACATCCACACTCTGCATACCTCGAAAAGGGCGTGGCTCCAGATCCAGACTCGGTCGCCACTGCGCACTGACAACGGCTCTGCGATAACGTCCTCAAAGGTCACCTGCACACACACACACCAGAAAATAAAAATTACACATATATATATATATATATATATATATATATACAGTATATATATATGTATATATATATATACATATATATATATATATATATTTATATATATATATACAGTATATATATATATATATATACATATATATATATATATATATATATATATTAGGGCTGCAAATCTTTGGGTGTCCCACGATGTGTTTCAATATTGATTCTTGGGGTCGCGAATCGATAATATATCGATTTTTTCAATTCAACATGATCCTAGATTCAACAACGATATTTTTTTCGATTCAAAACGATTCTGTATTCATTCAATACATAGGATTTCAGCAGGATCTACCCCAGTCTGCTGACATGCTAGCATAGTAGATTGTTAAAAAAAAAGTTTTTATAATTATAAAGGACAATGTTTTATCAACTGATTGCAATAATGTAAATTTGTTTTAACTATTAAACAAACCAAAAATATGTCTTATTTTATCTTTTTGAAAATTTGGACACAGTGTGTTGTCAAGCTTATGAGATGTGATGCAAGTGTAAGCCACTGTGACACTAAAGTTCTTTTTTTTTTATTCTTTATGAATGTTTAATGATAATGTAAATGAGGGATTTTTAATAACTGCTATGCTGAAATTATAACTAAAATTGATACTGTTGTTGATAAGATTCATTTTTGTTTTACTACTTTTGGTTTGTTCTGTGTCGTGTTTGTGTCTCCTCTCAATTGCTCTGTTTATTGCAGTTCTGAATGTTGCTGGGTCAGGTTTGGTTTTGGAATTGGATTGCATTGTTATGGTATTGCTGTGTAGTGTTTTGTTAGATTGATAAAAAAAAAAAAAAAGAGAATCGATTCTGAATCGCACAACGTATTCGAGTGATTCGTATTCGAATTGATTTTTTCCCCACACCCCTTATATATATATATATATATATATATATATATATATAAATATATATATATATATATATATATATATATATATGTATACATATATATTTATATATATATATATGTTTATATATATATATATATATATATATATATATAAATATATATATATGTATATATATATATTTATATTTATATATATATATATATATGTATATATATATATATATATACATACATATATCAGTGACGTGCAGTCAAGAAAAAAATGTAAAAAGAATGTAAAAAAAATCATTATATTGTTATATGTATCCAGTGATTATACTATAAAGTTATTTTCCATTAAACTTCACCAGTTTTAAATTATTTTGTATTCAAAATCGCTACATTTTCACATTTGCAGTTCAAATACTGAGAATCACTTGGGTGAGTCACAGCCAGCTGAGCCTCACCATGGATTGCACAATGACTGGGCTAACTGCTGTCTGCTGTGCAGTGAGACCGTATTGCTTAATGAATTATACTATACATTTCCATAGTTTAGTTAGCTGAGGTTTATAATGTACAGTGTATTTTGTCAACAACTGTATGTGTGTAACGTATTTCTTGTGTTGGGCAATCATAAAGCTGCTGCTAAGACACACTCTGTGAGGCACCTGTTCTCCAGCCTCCTGGCGATAGAGGGCGCTAGTGATCCCAGACATCATTCTTGCACTACTCGGCTAGGCCTGCATGGGGACATCTGAAGCCGGTATGTTTTAAAGTTGTCGTTTGCCTACATATTGTAAAAACAAACGTCCAACATTTTACAACTAATTGTAAACTTATAGGTGCCGACCATCAGGGCCGAGTTGCGACGAAAGAGTGTGTCAATGTTGAGATATTACGCCGAGTTGGTAAGTCTATCTGTTTGCTAATAGTAGCTACTAGCCGTACCCATGTTTTTTTTATGGGCGGTTAGCATCGGGTTTTAATCCCGTTTCCTCCAATGTATCTGATCCGATTGAATTTATATTTATTTCGAGTCTTTATTTTGGGTACTTAAATATAATGACTGAGTATTGTGGCGTTTTAAGGCCATCTGCATTTTTTATGCTACAGTAAAGACAATGAATGAACACGGCCGCTGGAGCGCGGTTACACCTGTCATAGTGACAACACTGTGTTACACCTCTCATAGTGACAACACTGTGTTACACCCGTCATAGTGACATCACTGTGTTACACCTGTCATAATGACAACACTGTGTTACACCCGTCATAGTGACATCACTGTGTTACACCTGTCATAATGACAACACTGTGTTACACCCGTCATAGTGACATCACTGTGTTACACCTGTCATAGTGACATCACTGTGTTACACCTGTCATAATGACAACACTGTGTTACACCCGTCATAGTGACATCACTGTGTTACACCTGTCATAATGACAACACTGTGTTACACCCGTCATAGTGACATCACTGTGTTACACCTGTCATATTGACAACACTGTGTTACACCTGTCATAGTGACAACACTGTGTTACACCTGTCATAGTGACATCACTGTGTTACACCCGTCATAGTGACATCACTGTGTTACACCTGTCATAGTGACAACACTGTGTTACACCTGTCATAGTGACAACACTGTGTTACACCTGTCATAGTGACAATACTGTGTACTGTCGTGTTTGTTATTTCTACATACATGTGATTATTTAATATTGTTAATGTTAGCAGTATTATCGCTAATAATGATAATAATAAGTGTAATTTATTTATACTATACTATACTAGCTAAAGTACCTGCTACATTAAGTTAAAGTACCAATGATTGTCACACACACACTAGGTGTGGTGAAATTTGTCCTCTGCATTTGACCCATCCCCATGCTCACCCCTTAGGAGGTGAGGGGAGCAGTGAGCAGCAGCGGCAGGAGATCATTTTTGGTGATTTGACCCCCAATTCCAACCCTTGATGCTGAGTGCCAAGCAGGGAAGAATGCTGGTATGAGCTTTTATACATAACCCGTTAACTGCTGCCAATCAAATGGTGAATAAGATACTCTATAGGGTTCATATGTTTATAAATCTGACTGTGATGAAGTCAGTGCCTCAACAGCCATTAACCTCACCGCACGTCACTGATATATATATATATATATATATATATATATATATATATATATATATATATATATATATATATATATATATATATATATATATATATATATATATATATATATATATATATATATTAGGGGTGGGCAAATTAATGCGTTAATTACGAGTTAACTCATCAATCTATTAACGCCGACAATTATTTTATTGCACATTTGCGTATGTTGTTTACATGCTTTTATTTTGTTAACGCCTTTTCTTAACAAGATGGTGACGCCTGGACAGGCTTCGGCGTCGAGGGGCTCTTGGTAAAGATGGAACATTTGGCAAAAATATTGGACAATTCTGCAAATTTCATGGCTGGCTTACACTTTCGACCGCCAGACAATTCTGAATGTGGATAGATCGGGCCGTTTTGGACTGAATGACGCGTGCTTGCTAGACCGGCTAGTTAGCATGGGAATACTTTGCCTGCTACATCCAGCGGCCTGTGAATCAGCGTAGTGTATGTGTTGTCTGTCTATTTATGAATAATGCAGACGAGGAGTGTTGGCTGAGTTCTTAACGTTTGCTTTCAGAGCGTGCATATCACAACATACAAGATGCCGTCATGGCGACACACAACCTATACCGGGCTACCGCGCATGCTCGTCACTCCTGTTGCATGCTGGGTAGGGTAGTTTTTTTTTTTTCATTGGCTCATAACATCACAATATAGTACCATGTGTATGATGCGTTCAGTTTATCAAAGCACCAAGCAAACAATCGGAAAACTCCCATCATATCAATTCCTAGATATGGTCGTAATTATTTTAAGTGCACTACGCAGAATAAACACAACAATATTAATATTGCTACTATGGATAATTTTATCAAAAATTCCCTAAAACAGCCCACTACCTGCAATATAGGTTTTTTAAACATAAGATCTCTGATTAAACAAACTGTTTCTGCTGTCACCTCAGAAATTGCATGTTCGGATGTTATGATTGTGGCTCAGAGATTTGTATGTAGATTATATTTATTTTCCATAACAAACAGGATAACTTAAATACCCTGGCAGTGGCAATAATCTTAAATGTTTGTATTTACATTTTTTGAGTTGATTTTCATAAAATATGCTAATTAACTGCTACTGTTTAACAAGTACTGATTTAAATTGTGTTTGCACAACAAATGTTTTGGCGCTTTTGTTCATGTGGGAGAATATTCCAATAAAGGTGCACTACACAATACTTTTGAATTCATTATTGGGCTTTGCGTATACAATGCAGTTAATCGCGATTAATCAGAGAAATAGTGCGATTAACTTCGATTAAAATTTTTAATCGTTGCCCAGCCCTAATCTATATATATATATATATATATATATATATATATATATATATATATATATATATATATATATATATATATATATATATATATATATATATATACACCCTATCTCCCTTAGAGATAGGGTGAGAAGCTCTGCCATCCGGGAGGAGCTCAAAGTAAAGCCGCTGCTCCTCCACATCGAGAGGAGCCAGATGAGGTGGTTCGGGCATCTGGTCAGGATGCCACCCGAACGCCTCCCTAGGGAGGTGTTTAGGGCACGTCCAACCGGTAGGAGGCCACGGGGAAGACCCAGGACACGTTGGGAAGACTATGTCTCCCGGCTGGCCTGGGAACGCCTCGGGATCCCCCGGGAAGAGCTAGACGAAGTGGCTGGGGAGAGGGAAGTCTGGGTTTCCCTGCTTAGGCTGTTGCCCCCGCGACCCGACCTCGGATAAGCGGAAGATCAATCAATCAATCAATGTTTATTTATATAGCCCCAAATCACAAATGTCTCAAAGGACTGCACAAATCATTACGACTACAACATCCTCGGAAGAACCCACAAAAGGGCAAGGAAAACTCACACCCAGTTGGCAGGGAGAATTCACATCCAGTGGGACGCCAGTGACAATGCTGACTATGAGAAACCTTGGAGAGGACCTCAGATGTGGGCAACCCAACCCCCCGCCCCCCTTGGGGGACCGAAAGCAATGGATGTCGAGCGGGTCTAACATGATACTGTGAAAGTTCAATCCATAGTGGCTCCAAGACAGCAGCGAGAGTCCCGTCCACAGGAAACCATCTCAAGCGGATCAGCAGCGTAGAGATGTCCCCAACCGATACAGGCGAGCGGTCCATCCTGGGTCCCGACGAGCGGTCCATCCTGGGTCTCGACTCTGGACAGCCAGTACTTCATCCATGGTCATCGGACCGGACCCCCTCCACAAGGGAGGGGGGGGACATAGGAGAAAGAAAAGAAGCGGCAGATCAACTGGTCTAAAAAGGAGGTCTATTTAAAGGCTAGAGTATACAGATGAGTTTTAAGGTGAGACTTAAATGCTTCTACTGAGGTAGCATCTCGAACTGTTACCGGGAGGGCATTCCAGAGTACTGGAGCCCGAACGGAAAACGCTCTATAGCCCGCAGACTTTTTTTGAGCTTTAGGAATCACTAATAAGCCGGAGTCTTTTGTACGCAGATTTCTTGCCGGGACATACGGTACAATACAATCGGCAAGATAGGCTGGAGCTAGACCGTGTAGTATTTTATACGTAAGTAGTAAAACCTTAAAGTCACATCTTAAGTGCACAGGAAGCCAGTGCAGGTGAGCCAGTACAGGCGTAATATGATCAAACTTTCTTGTTCTTGTCAAAAGTCTAGCAGCCGCATTTTGTACCAACTGTAATCTTTTAATGCTAGACATGGGGAGACCCGAAAATAATACGTTACAGTAATCGAGACGAGACGTAACAAACGCATGGATAATGATCTCGGCGTCTTTAGTGGACAAAATGGAGCGAATTTTAGCGATATTACGGAGATGAAAGAAGGCCGTTTTCGTAACGCTTTTAATGTGTGACTCAAAGGAGAGAGTTGGGTCGAAGATAATACCCAGATTTTTTACAGAGTCACCTTGTTTTATTATTTGGTTGTCAAATGTTAAAGTTGTATTATTAAATAGAGGTCGGTGTCTAGCAGGACCGATAATCAGCATTTCCGTTTTTTTGGCATTAAGTTGCAAAAAGTTAGCGGACATCCATTGTTTAATTTCATTAAGACACGCTTCCAACTGACTACAGTCCGGCGTGTTGGTCAGCTTTAGGGGCATGTAGAGTTGGGTGTCATCAGCATAACAGTGAAAGCTAATACCGTATTTGCGTATGATGTCACCCAGCGGCAGCATATAGATGCTGAAGAGTACAGGGCCAAGGACCGAACCCTGGGGAACTCCACACGTTACCTTAACATAGTCCGAGATCACACTGTTATAGGAGACGCACTGCATCCTATCAGTAAGATAAGAGTTAAACCATGACAGGGCTGAGTCTGACATACCAATTCGTATTTTGATACGCTCTAATAAAATATTATGATCGACGGTATCGAAAGCAGCGCTAAGATCGAGGAGCAGCAACATAGATGACGCATCAGAGTCCATCGTTAGCAATAGATCATTAGTCAATTTTGCGAGGGCTGTCTCAGTCGAGTGATTTGCCCTGAAACCGGATTGAAAGGTTTCACATAGATTGTTAAACGCTAAGTGCTCATTTAGCTGCTCTGCAACAATTTTTTCGAGGATTTTCGAAATAAAGGGAAGGTGAGACACCGGTCGGTAGTTTACCATGAGGTCAGGATCGAGGTTAGGTCTTTTAAGGAGAGGATGAATAACCGCTTTTTTGAATGCAACGGGAACAGTGCCCGAGGAAAGTGATAAGTTTATAATATTTAGCACTGATGGACCTAATAATACAAAAAGCTCCTTGATAAGTTTCCCAGGAAGTGGGTCAAGTAAACATGTTGTTTGTTTTATTCCATTTACACGTTGTAACAATCCTTCTAATGTTATTTCATCAAAACGAGAGAAACTATTTTGGATATTTGCAGTATCCGCCGTATATACAGTCGTATCTGTGTTACTATAACCCAGTTGTAGCTGGGACGCATTGTCTTTAATCTCCTTTCTAATAAGTTAAATTTTCTTATTAAAGAACTTCATAAAGTCATCTGCCGAATGGGTGGAGCTACTGGAAGGAGTCCCTTGTTGGGTTAGCGATGCTACTGTACTAAACAAAAATTTTGGATCGTTTTTATTAATGCGGATGAGATTTGAGTAATAATTAGTTTTAGCTAAGGTAAGCATGCGTTTATAAGTTATTAAACTATCACTCCATGCTTGATGGTGCACCTCAAGTTTAGTCGTGCGCCATTTGCGTTCCAGCTTTCTACATAATAATTTCTGAGCTCTAGTTTCTTCAGTAAACCATGGCGTACGCCTTTTTGGAGCCTTTTTTAACTTCAGCGGTGCTATACTATCAATGGTTTCGCGCAGGGCGTTGTTAAAGTTGTTAGTGAGGTTATCAATAGAGCCCACATACTTTGGGAACGGTGCCATTACCGAGGGCAGTAGGTCCGCAAGAGTCGTCGTTGTGGCAGGATTAATGTTGCGGCTGCTATAGCAGTTATTATTATTATTAGCTTGCCGAACATGAGTCTGAACTTCGAATTTTATAAGGTAATGATCGGACATTACTTTAGTATACGGGAGTATCATAACTTTGGAAACGATGATACCTCTGACAAGCACTAGGTCTATCGTATTACCGCTGCGATGCGTCGGTTCATTTATTATTTGTGTAAGACCACAGCTATCAATTATAGTCTGGAGCGCCACGCACGGTGGGTCCAATGAGGTATTCATATGGATATTAAAGTCCCTCATTATAATTATATTATCGGCGTGCGTCACTAGATCAGCAACAAACTCTGAGAATTCACTAATAAAGTCCGAATAGGGCCCTGGGGGGCGGTAGATAACGGCCAGGCACAGAGGCAGAGGTGTGGCAGACTTCATAGAAAGCACCTCAAACGATTTATATTTATTATTTAAGTTAGGACTAAAGTTAAAGTTTTCGTTGTATATTAGTGCGACACCGCCTCCCCTTTTGAGGTGACGGGCAATATGCGCATTCGTATAGTTAGGAGGGGATGCCTCATTTATCGCAAAAAAGTCGTCTGGTTTAAGCCAGGTTTCGCTAAAACCGATGACGTTAAGGTTGTTGTCTCTAATGACCTCATTGACTAATAACGTTTTGGGAGACAAAGATCTGATGTTTAGAAAGCCCATATTATAGGTAGTGGGCTGTTTTAAGGAGTTGTTGATAAAATTATCCGTAGTAGCAATATTAATAATGTTGCATTTATTATGCGCAGTGTACTTAAAATAATTACAACCATATCTAGGAATTGATATGACGGGAATTTTCAGATTGTCTACTTGGCGCCGCGATAAACTGAACGCATCATAATTTGCCACCTCAGTAGAACGCATGTCTAACTCTGACGTAGTCATAGACACAGTAGAAAAAACATTTTTTGAGTTGTGTATTATTCTACGAAAATTGCTATGTGTACAGGGATCATCCAGCCTGGCGCTGGCTAGTTCTAACTTAACTGACTCCATACCCAGGCTAGCAGGCTCTGTAATTGCCTGTGACCGGGCTTGCTCTAGTGCAGTTAGTCAAATGTGGCTCAATGCGAAGTCTATGTTCCGAGACAAGAGGATAGCGCCTTCCTGGTTAGGGTGAAGGCCGTCTCTCCTCAGCAAGCCAGGTTTCCCCCAGAAAGAGGGCCAATTATCAATAAACGTAAATCCCTGTTGTCTGCAGAAGCTATCCAGCCACTTGTTAAGAGAGACTAATCTGCTACATCTCTCATCATTGCCTCCCCCAGGCAGGGGGCCAGAGACAATTACTCGATGCCTGGACATCTTTCTGGCGAGATTACAAGCCCTGGCTATGTTTCTCTTTGTAATCTCTGATTGTCTCATCCTAACGTCATTGGAGCCAACGTGTATTACTATATTCGCATAACTAGTGGTGACCTCGGACTATGTTAAGGTAACGTGTGGAGTTCCCCAGGGTTCGGTCCTTGGCCCTGTACTCTTCAGCATCTACATGCTGCCGCTGGGTGACATCATACGCAAGATGATGGATGGATGGATGGATATATATATATATATATATATATATATATGGCTGCGAAACTTTAGGTGTCCCATGATTTGATTCAATATCGATTCTTGGGGTCCGGATTCGATAATATATAGGTTTTTTCGATTCAACGTGATTCTCGGTTCAAAAAGGATATTTTTTCGATTCAAAACAATTCTGTATTCATTCAATACGTAGGATTTCAGCAGGGTCTACCCCAGTCTGCTGACATGCTAGCAGATTAGTAGATTTTTTTTAAAAAGCTTTTATAATTGTAAAGGACAATGTTTTATCAACTGATTGCAACTTATTTTATCCTTGTGAAAATATTGGACACAGTGTGTTGTCAAGCTTATGAGATGCGATGCAAGTGTAAGCCACTGTGACACTATTGTTCTTTTTTTATTTTTATAAATGTCTAATGATAATGTAAATGAGGGATTTTTAATAACTGCTATGCTGAAATTATAACTAATATTGATACTGTTGTTGATAATATTCATTTTTGTTTCACTACTTTTGGTTTGTTCTGTGTCATGTTTGTGTCTTCTCAATTGCTCTCTTTATTGCAGGTCTGAGTGTTGCTGGGTCAGGTTTGGTTTTGGAATTGGATTGCATTGTTATGGTATTGCTGTGTATTGTTTTGTTGGATTGATTAAAAAAAAAAGCGATTTATTTTTTTATTTTTTTATTTTTCTTAAATGAGAATCTATTCTGAATCGCTCAACGTATTAGATTAGATTCGAATTTGAATCGCGATTATCACGTTGTGCGATTCAGAATCAATTCTCCTTTTTAAAAAATCGATTTTTTATTGTATTTTTTATTTTTTTTATCAATCCAACAAAACAATACACACCAAAACAATGAAAACCTGACCCAGCAACACTCAGAACTGCAATAAACAGAGCAATTGAGAGAAGACACGACACAGAACAAACCAAAAGTAGTTAAACAAAAATGATTATCAACAACAGTATCAATATAAGGTTTAATTTCAGCATAGCAGTTATTAAAATTCCCTCATTGACATTATCATTACAAATGTATAAAAGTTTAAAAAAAAAAGAACAATAGTGTCACAGTGGCTTACACTTGCATCGCATCCCATAAGCTTGACAACACACTGTGTCCAATATTTTCATAAAGATAAAATAAGTCATATTTTTGGTTCATTTAATAGTTAAAACAAATTTACATTATTGCAATCAGTAGATAAAACATTGTCCTTTACAATTATAAAAGCTTTTTACAAAAATCTTCTACTCTGCTAGCATGTCAGCAGACTGGGGTAGATCCTGGTGAAATCCTATGTATTGAATGAATACAGAATCATTTTGAATCAAATAAAAAATATATCATTTTTGAATCGAGAATCGCGTTGAATCCAACAAATCCATTTATAATCCAATCGCGACCCCAAGAATTGATATATTGAAACGAATCGTGGGACACCCAAAGATTTGCAGCCCTAATATATATATATATATATATATATATATATATATATATATATATATATATATATATATATATATATATATATATATAAACCCCGTTTCCATATGAGTTGGAAAATTGTGTTAGATGTAAATATAAACGGAATGAAATGATTTGCAAATCCTTTTCAACCCATATTCAATTGAATGCACTACAAAGACAACATATTTGATCTTCAAACTCATAAACTTTATTTTCTTTTTTGCAAATAATAATTAACTTATAATTTCATGGCAGCAACACGTGACAAAGTAGTTGGGAAAGGGCATGTTCACCACTGTGTTACATCACATTTTCTTTTAACAACACTCAATAAATGTTTGGGAACTGAGGAAACTAATTGTTGAAGCTTTGAAAATGGAATTCTTTCCCATTCTTGTTTCATGTAGAGCTTCAGTTGTTCAACAGTCCGGGGTCTCCGCTGTCGTATTTCACGCTTCATAATGCGCCACACATTTTCGATGGGAGACAGTTCAGGACTGCAGGCGGGCCAGGAAAGTACCCGCACTCTTTTTTTACAAAGCCATGCTGTTGTAACACGTGCTGAATGAGGCCTGGCATTGTCTTGCTGAAATAAGCAGGGGCGACCATGAAAAAGACGGCGCTTAGATGGCAGCATATGTTGTTCCAAAACCTGTATGTACCTTTCAGCATTAATGGTGCCTTCACAGATGTCTAAGTTACC
Source organism: Nerophis ophidion (assembly GCF_033978795.1). Taxonomy (NCBI): domain Eukaryota; kingdom Metazoa; phylum Chordata; class Actinopteri; order Syngnathiformes; family Syngnathidae; genus Nerophis; species Nerophis ophidion. The sequence goes on from NC_084626.1 coordinate 40,502,775, forward strand.
CATGCCTTGGGCACTAATGCACCCCCATACCATCACAGATGCTGGCTTTTGAACTTTGCGTTGATAACAGTCTGGATGGTTTGCTTCCCCTTTGGTCCGGATAACAATTTGAAATGTGGACTCGTCAGACCACAGAACACATTTCCACTTTGCATCAGTCCATCTTAGATGATCAAGGGCCCAGAGAAGCCGGCGGCGTTTCTGGATGTTATTGATAATTGGCTTTCGCTTTGCATAGTAGAGCTTTAACTTGCACTTACAGATGTAGCGACAAACTGTATTTAGTGACAGTGGTTTTCTTAAGTGTTCCTAAGCCCATGTGGTGATATCCTTTAGAGATTGATGTCGGTTTTCGATACAGTGCCTTCTGAAGGATCGAAGGTCAGGGTCGTTCAATGTTGGTTTCCGGCCATGCCGCTTACATGGAGTGCGTTCACCAGATTTTCTGAACCATTTGATGATATTATGCACCGTATATGTTGAAATCCCTAAATTTATTGCAATTGCACTTTGAGAAACGTTGTTCTTAAACTGTTTGACTATTTGCTCACGCAGTTGTGGACAAAGGGGGGAACCTCGCCCCATCCTTTCTTGTGAAAGACTGAGCATTTTTTGGGAAGCTGTTTTCATACCCAATAATGGCACCCACCTGTTCCCAATTAGCCTGCACACCTGTGGGATGTTCCAAATAAGTGTTTGATGAGCATTCCTCAACTTTATCAGTATTTATTGCCACCTTTGCCAACTTCTTTGTCACGGGTTGCTGGCATCAAATTCTAAAGTTAATGATTCTTTGCAAAAAAAAAAGTTTATCAGTTTGAACATCAAATATGTTGTCTTTGTAGCATATTCAGCTGAATATGGGTTGAAAATGGGACGGCGTAGCGCAGTGGGAGAGTGGCCGTGCGCAACCCGAGGGACCCGGGTTCCAGTCCTACCTAGTACCAACCTCGTCACGTCCGTTGTGTCCTGAGCAAGACACTTTACCCTTGCTCCTGATGGGTGCTGGTTGGCGCCTTGCATGGCAGCTCCCTCCATCAGTGTGTGAATGTGTGTGTGAATGGGTAAATGTGGAAGTAGTGTCAAAGCGCTTTGAGTACCTTCAAGGTAGAAAAGCGCTATACAAGTACAAACCATTTATCATTTAAAATGATTTGCAAATCATTGTATTCCGTTTATGTTTACATCTAACAAAATTTGCCAACTCATATGGAAACGGGGTTTGTATATATATATATTTATATATATATATATATATATATATATATATATATATATATATATATATATATATATATATACATATATATATATATATATACTCCTCTCTGAGCTGACACCTTAACGTGGTAGAGGAGTTTGCATGTCCCAATGATCCTAGGAGCTATGTTGTCCGGGGGTTTTATGCCCCCGGGTAGGGTCTCCCAAGGCAAACGGGTCCTAGGTGAGGGATCAGACAAAGAGCAGCTCAAAGACCTTTATGAAGAAGACAAATTGTGAACCCAGATTTCCCTCGCCCGGACGCGGGTCACCGGGGCCCCCCCCCTGGAGCCAGGCCCGGAGTTGGGGCACGATGGCGAGCGCCTGGTGGCCGGGCCTGTTCCCATGGGGCCCAGCCGGGCACAGGCCGAAGAGGCAACGTGGGTCACCCCTCCAATGGGCTCACCACCCATAGCAGGGGCCATAGAGGTCGGGTGGGATGTGAGCTGGGCGGGAGCCGAAGGCAGGGCACTTGGCGGTCCGATCCTCAGCTACAGAAGCTAGCTCTTGGGACGTGGAACGTCACCTCACTGGAGGGGAAGGAGCCTGAGCTAGTGCGCGAATTGGAGAAGTTTTGGCTGGATATAGTCGGACTCACTTCGACGCACAGTTAGGGCTCTGGAACCACTTCTCTCGAGAGGGGCTGGACTCTCTTCCACTCTGGCGTTGCAGACAGTGAGAGGCGACGGGCTGGGGTGGCAATTCTTGTTGCCCCCCCGGCTCAAAGCCTGCACGTTGGAGTTCAACCCGGTGGACGAAAGGGTAGCCTCCCTCCGCCTTCGGGTGGGGGTACGGGTCCTGACTGTTGTTTGTGCTTACGCACCAAACAGCAGTTCAGAGTACCCACCCTTTTTGGGTTCACTCGAGGGAGTACTGGAAAGTGCACCCCTGGGTGATTCCCTTGTCCTAATGGGGGACTTCAACGCTCATGTTGGCAACGACAGTGAAACCTGCAGAGGCGTGATTGGGAAGAATGGCCGCCCGGATCTGAACCCGAGTGGTGTTTTGTTATTGGACTTTTGTGCTCGTCACAGTTTGTCCATAACAAACACCATGTTCAAACATAAGGGTGTCCATATGTGCACTTGGCACCAGGACACCCTAGGCCGCAGTTCCATGATCGAATTTGTAATTGCGTCATCGGATTTGCGGCCTCATGCTTTGGACACTCGGGTGAAGAGAGGGGCGGAGCTTTCTACCGATCACCACCTGGTGGTGAGTGTGCTGCGATGGTGGGGGAGGATGCCGGACAGACCTGGCAAGCCCAAACGCATTGTGAGGGTCTGCTGGGAACGTCTGGCAGAGTCCCCTGTTAGAGAAAGTTTAAATTCCCACCTCCGGAAGATCTTTGAACATGGACCATGTTCCGTACCTTGTCGAGGCGGCTGATCGGAGCTGTGGCCGCAAGGTAGTTGGTGCCTGTCGGGGCGGTAATCCTAAAACCCGTTGGTGGACACTAGCGGTGAGGGATGCCGTAAAGCTGAAGGAGTCCTATCGGGTTCTTTTGGCTCATAGGACTCCGGAGGCAGTGTACGGGTACCGACAGGCCAAGCGGTGTGCAGCTTCAGCGGTCGCGGAGGCAAAAACTCGGACATGGGAGGAGTTCGGGGAAGCCATGGAAAACAACTTCCGGACGGCTTTGAAGCAATTCTGGACCTCCATCCGCCACCTCAGGAAGGGGAAGCAGTGCACTATCAACACTTTGTATGGTGCGGATGGTTTTCTGCTGACCTCAACTGCGGATGTTGTGGATAGGTGGAAGAAATACTTCGAAGATCTCCTCAATCCCACCAACACGTCTTCCTATGAGGAAGCAGTGACTGGGGAATCTGTGGTGGGTTCTCCTATTTCTGGAGCTGAGGTTGCTGAGGTACTTAAAAAGCTCCTCGGTGACAAGGCCACAGGTATGGAAAAGATCCGCCCGGAGTTCCTTAAGGCGCTGGATGCTGTGGGGCTGTCTTGGTTGACAAGATCCCGTAGACATCGGGGGCGGTACCTCTGGATTGGCTGACAGGGCTGGTGGTTCCTCTCTTTAAGAAAGGGGACCGGAGGGTGTGTTCCAACTATCGTGGGATCACATTCCTCAGCCTTCCCGGTAAGGTATATTCAGGTGTACTAGAGAGGAGGCTACGCCGGATAGTCGAACCTCGGATTCAGGAGGAACAGTGTGATTTTCGTCGTGGAACTGTGGACCAGCTCTATAATCTCAGCAGGGTTCTTCAGGGTGCATGGGAGTTTGCCCAACCAGTCTACATGAGCTTTGTGGACTTGGAGAAGGCATTCGACCGTGTCCCTCGGGAAGTCCTGTGGGGAGTGCTCAGAGAGTACGGGGTATCGGACTGTCTTATTGTGGCGGTCCGCTCCCTGTACGATCAGTGTCAGAGCTTGGTCCGCATTGCCGGCAGTAAGTCGAACACATTTCCAGTGAGGGTGAAACTCCGCCAAGGCTGTCCTTTGTCACCGATTCTGTTCATAACTTTTATGGACAGAATTTCTAGGCGCAATCAAGGCGTTGAGGGGTTACGGTTTGGTGGCCGCGGGATTAGGTCTCTGCTTTTTGCAGATGTTGTGGTCCTAATGGCTTCATCTGGCCGGGATCTTCAGCTCTCACTGGATCGGTTCACAGCCGAGTGTGAAGCGACCGGAATGAGAATCAGCACATCCAAAAGGGTTGAATGCCATCTCCTGGTTGAGGAGGAGACCCTTCCCCAAGTGGAGGAGTTCAAGTACATAGGAGTCTTGTTCACGAGTGAGGGAAGAGTGAATCGTGAGCTCGATAGGCAGATCGGTGCGGTGTATTCAGTAATGCGGACGTTGTACCGATCCGTTGTGGTGAAGAAGGAGCTGAGCCAGAAGGCAAAGCTCTCAATTTACCGGTCGATCTACGTTCCCATCCTCACCTATGGTCATGAGCTTTGGGTCATGACCGAAAGGATAAGATCACGGGTACAAGCGGCCCAAATGAGTTTCCTCCGCCCAGGGGCGGGGCTCTCCCTTTGAGATAGGGTGAGAAGCTCTGCCATCTGGGAGGAACTCAAAGTAAAGGCGCTGCTCCTCCACATCGAGAGGAGCCAGATGAGGTGGTTCGGGCATCTGGTCAGGATGCCACCCGAACGCCTCCCGAGGGAGGTGTTTTGGGCACGTCCAACCGGTAGGAGGCCACGGGGAAGACCCAGGACACGTTGGGAAGACTATGTCTCCCGGCTGGCTTGGGAACGCCTCGGGATCCCCCGGGAAGAGTTAGACAAAATGGCTGGGGAGAGGGAAGTTTGGGCTTCCCTGCTTAGGCTGCTGCCCCCGCGACCCAACCTCGGATAAGCGGACGAGGATGGATGGACGGATGGATATATATATATATATATATATATATATATATTTATATATATATATATATATATATATATATATATATATATAAATATATATATATATATATATATATATATATATATATATATATATATATATATATATATATATATATATATATATATATTTGCGGGCCGATTTAATGTGCCCCACAAAAAACTTGTACAAAATGATGAGGCTGTTCTTGTTTCAATCATACTACTTTGTAGTTAATGCTGAGTAGTGACCAGAGGCTAATTGTTTTACGCCAAGGGTGTCAAACGTATGGCCCGTGAGCTGGATCCGCCCCGCAGGATGAGTTTGTGAAGTATAAAATGAGCCGACATTTTTTAAATGAAAGAAACTGCTGTGCTAAATGTGTCCACTAGATGTTGCAATATCTTTGTAGATTATACTACATATGTAAAAAAAAAAAAAAAACACATGATGTTAGTGCACCAGTTGAGGAAAGTGAACAAACTACATAAATAACATCCTGTAATTTGATTTTGATATTTTTTTTTCTAGATGGATTGAAAATTATCACCATTGACTTGACTGATTAACATTATCACATAATTTATTCAAAAAGTACAAATAACGACAATTTAAAGATAGAATACTATTAACCACAACATGGAAGTGTAAAACAACCCCAACAACATTATGATTTGTACATTTTCAGAGTGTGCTTGTTCTATTTTTAAACAAAGAAAACAATCTAAAGTTGTCTTTATTTTTAAGTTATCGTGCCGTGATTTTACCCCTCCGTCCAACTTAAGTAGATTTTTCTCCATGTGGCCCCCGATCTGTAAGGAGTTTGACACCCCTGTTTTACGCCTCCCTTGGCGCCCTGCCCAGTCATCCATCCGTCCATCCATCCCTTTTCCTCATTGTGCCACTTGGGCGGAAGGCGTCGTACACCCTGGACAAGTCGCCACCTCATCACAGGGCAGACAAGATTCACTCTCACAATCACACACTAGGGCCAATTTATTGTTCCCAATCAACTTATCCCCAGGTGCATGTCTTTGGAGGTGGGTTGAAGCCATGCAGTCACGGGGGAAATCCCCACAGAAAGACCCCAAGTCCGGGGATCGAACCCAGGACCTTCTCGCTGTGAGGCACAAGGGCTAACTACTGCAACAACGTGCTTCCTCTGAACACAGACTTTTATTTACACATTAAACACGACAAAGCAACGAGAAATACAATATCCAAGCATAAAACCCATTACTTTTATTAATGACACAAATAAAAGGAATACAATGAGTAAAAAAGACTGTTAGTCCACTTGCATGCAGAGATGTGGATTTTTATGTTTTTTTTTTTTTAATAACCTTTTCATGTAACCCAATAAATTACATGCAGCTATGTGGGTCTATACTCATTTTATGGATAATATGCAATTTAATTGGAAGCAGTTTGATCATTCATCATCCAGGGTCAGTCTATCTCTCGTGTCCTTTGTTTCATTTTCACTCTCACACGACCTCTGCAGTCGCTCATTGGCGTGGTGGAAGTAATCGCGATAGTCAAAAAGTAACGCTGGTCTACAAGAGAAGAGGCGAGTTTTTATTTTTATTTTTAAAGGCTGTTCATACGCCCCTTGGCCCCTCTCCCCCACCTCTGTTAGTGACAGACAGCTGGTGGGTGTGGCTGGCTTAACCTCATATTCTGCCTAGCAACAAGTCAAACAGTAAATTGTCACGCACAAATGAACAAAACCCCTCCGAATACCTGCTCAAACCTGCTCAGTGGCCTTGTGGTTAGAGTGTCCGCCCAGATATCGGTAGGTCGTGAGTTCAAACCCCGGCCAAGTTATACCAAAGACTATAAAAATGGGACCCATTACCTCCCTGCTTGGCACTCAGCATCAAGGTTTGGAATTGGAGGTTAAATCACCAAAATGATTCCAGGGCGCGGCCACCGCTGCTGCTCACTGCTCCGCTCACCTCTCAGGAAGTGGAGCAAGCGAATGGGTCAAACGCAGAGAGTAATTTCACCACACCTAGTGTGTGTGTGAGTATAAGTTGTACTTTAACTTTAACTTTAAAATGTCCATTAATGAATGACAGGTCGCTTGTCATGAAATTTTACTCCAAAAATATTCCTTGCACCTTCCTGCTCTGTCAGTGACAACAATGTAATGGCAAATGTTCCAAGACATTCTCACTGTCCCCCGTGGGGCCTGGTCTTAGAACCAAAGGTACTGGGTTTGAATCCGGTGGTGGATAGGAAGATTTGTAAAGTTATGTTTTGATTGTGGTCACTAAGTTATTTTGTAATCAAAAATCTTTCCCATTGTTTTTTTGTAGAAAACATGCACCAAATTAAATTTGCTTTTCAAAAAAAAAGTGTGTCAATATGCAGTATACCTTGATGTTTCAGAAAAAAGACCATATGTTTTTTTAACCAATTTCGAACTCTAAAAGGGTGAATTTGGCGGTTTAAACGCCTTTCAATTGTTCGCCTGTCGGAACAATGTCCTTTCACCTGTGACGTCACGTCGTGAAGTGACCCACCGTTTTCTCAAACACACCAAGTCAAATCAGCTCTGTTATTTTCCGTTTTTTCCACTGTTTTCCGTACCTTGGAGACATCATGCCTCGTCTGTGTGTTGTCGGAGGGTGTAACAACACGAACAGAGACGGTTTCAAGTTGCACCAGTGGTCAAAAGATCCGAAAGTCCCTCGTTTGTTCTGCACACTGTCCCGACGACAGCTATGCTACGACAGAGATGGCACAGAGATGGCAAGAATGTGTGGATATCCTGCGACACTCAAAGCAGATGCATTTCCAGCGATAAAGTCAAATCACAAAGGTGAGTTTTGTTGATCTTATTGACTTATGTGATAATCAGACATATTTGGTCATAGCAGGACTGCAAGCTAATCAATGCGAACATGCTATTTAGGCTAGCTGTATGTACATATTGCATCATTATTCCTGATTTGTAGCTATATTTGCATCCAGCCTTTTCCCTCCACCCACATTTAATGCCAAACAAACACATACCGATCAATCGTTGGTTAGAAGGCGATCGCCAAATTCGTCCGCGCTTCCTCCCGTGCCGCTGTCTGTCGTGATATGGCTCAAAAGCTTCTGTTTCTTTTTTAATTTTCTTTTTCGGTACAAGCCTCAACACTCCAACCATCTGTTTCAATACATGCGTAATCTGTTGAATCGCTTGCGCCGCTGAAGTCCGAGTCTGAATCTGAGCTACTATGCTATACCTTTCTGTACTATCCGCCATGTTTGTTTCTGGTGGCTTCACGCAGTGACGTCACAGGACAATAGACGGGTGGATATAGCGATGGTGTAAATCAGGCATTTTGAAGCCGTTTTTCGGGATATTGCGTCATGGGTAAAATTTTGAGAAAAACTTCGAAAAATAAAATAAGTCACTGGGACCTGATTTTTATTGGTTTTAACCATTCAGAAATTGTGATAGTGTTCCCCTTTAAATCTCTGTA
>NC_084626.1:40515858-40564318 GCF_033978795.1 Nerophis ophidion
GTAGTCTTAAGTCAATGCTAAGTGTTAGCCTTAGCTTCCGGTGCGTTCGGCACGCTATTCTTTCATTGGTTTCTGTCTGTTTTGTACCAGTGCTGTTATTTTTTCCATTAAATCAAGCCCTTACCTGCAAGTCCTGTCCGAATCGTCCTTTGGATCCCTGGGAGAACAAAATCCCGACCGTGACATTTTTAAACTATGCCTTCCATTAATTAACTGCGATTAAACGCGATAAAACAAAATGCAAAAGTGTGATTATGCTAATGTGAAAAATGTAATCACTTGTTTTTTGTTAGTTTTTAACTGTAATTGAAGTGAAGGCTAAAAGTCGTGATGATGAAGTGAAGATTCTTTAGGAAAGATGGAGCCTTCAATTAGACGCTCAGGTGTTTTTATAACATAACCCTTTTAAAATCTAACCAAACCATACTAAAACCTAACTTCACCCTAATAAAATGTAACTAAACCCTAATAAAACCTAACATAACCCTAATGACCAGCATGAAAAGTACGCCAAATGGCAGAAACATGCTGAGGCTTTCATCCAGCAGTGGACTGACAACGGCTGATGATGATGATAACCCTAATAAAACCTGACCTAACCGTGATAAAACCTACCCAACCCTAATAAAATCTAACTTAACCCCAAAAAAACCTAACCTAACCGTAATAAAACCGAACCTAACGCTAATAAAACCTAACCTAACCCTAATAAAATATAACTTAACCCCAATAAAACCTAACCTAACCGTAATGAAACCTAATCGAACCCAAATAAAACCTAAATTAACCCTAATAAAATGTAACCTAACCCTGATCAAATCTAACTTAACCTTAATAAAATCTAACCCTAATAGGACCAAACTTAACCATAACAAACCCCAACCGAACTCTATTAGAACACTATCTATCCAACCTGGATGGTCCACAGAGCACAGGTGGTGCTGACCACATTCTCAAGGATGGTAGACATTTAAAGTAATAATGATAATAACAATAATAATAATAATAATGATATCCATATCGTGTCCTTAGAGGCTGTATAGTCAGACACTTGCAAGATGTCTGCTGGGAACTGAAAATCAAAGCTGAGCTCAATGACCAAACTAATAAACTTCATGATGTATTGAAGATCTCACAACAAACTTTATGACTTTATGAAGATTTCACAACAAACTTTATGTCTCTAGGAAGATCTCACACAACTTTATTAATATCTCACAACAACTTTATGAAGATCTTACAACTTTCTGACTTTTTTAAGATCTCACAACAAACTTTATGAATTTATGAAGAGCTCACAACTTCATGAAGATCTCACAATGACGATCTCACAACAAACTTTATGAAAATCTCACATCAAACTGTATGGCTTCTTGAAGAGCTCACAGCTTTATGACTTTAAAATCTCACAACGGTATGACGTTATGACAACAACCTTATAACTTGAAGATTTCACAATACCTTTATGAAGATTTCGCAAATGTCTTAAGAGTTCACATCAAACTTTGACTTCATGAAGATTTCACAACTAACGTCATAACTTTATAAATATGTCACAACAACTCTATGACCTTATGAAGATCTCACAAAAAACTGTATTTTTGAAGATCTCACAACTATGAAGATCTCATAACAGTGACTTTTTCAAGATGTCACTACAAATTAGGGTTGTACGGTATACCGCTAATAATGAATCAAAAACGGTACTATTCTGTTTTTGAAAAGTACCAGTACCCGCGTCGTCACGCCATGACATTTCTGGTTTCCGAGCGGAGGAGCATGTTCGGCAGCGCAAAATTAAGGAGTACTTACAAACAGACACAGAAAATGGAGACGCATTTTGACCAAAAAACTAAGGATAAAGGTAAAGTTATAACACTGAAACACCCTCAGGAAGTGGTGCTTTAAAACATGGCTAGCTAACTAGCGGCGAACGTCTATCCGCAGTCTGCAGTGTTTTAGCTACTTCTAAATCACTAATCCCCGCCTCCATGGCGACAAATAAAGTATGTTTCTTATAAGTATCATCCCTGCAGGACGAGGAATAGCTAAACATGCTTCACTACACACACTACAAAAAGTCAGTGTTCAAAAACAAGAAAAAAATTACAAAAATGAGGCATATTTTACTTGAACTAAGCAAAATTATCTGCCAATAGAACAAGAAAATTTGGCTTGTCAGGACTTTCCAAAACAGGTAAAATTAGCTAACCTCAATAAACCCAAAATACCTTAAAATAAGTATATTCTCACTAATAACAAGTGCCCTTTTCTTGGTAGAAAAAAAAAAATCTGACTTTTTTGCTCAATATGTTGAAAAATATTTTTAAATTAAGGTCCTGTATGGCCTGGTTTTGTAGGCTGTCGGTACTTTCAGACCCCACACTGCAACAAGTCAGTGTTCAAAAACGAGAAAAATAATACAAAAATGAGGGGTATTTTACTTGAACTAAGCAAAATTATCTGCCAATAGAACAAGAAAATTTGGCTCGTCAAGACTGCCCAAAACAAATCAAATTAGCTAACCTCAATGAACCCAAAAATACCTTAAAAAGAGTATATTCTCACTAATAACAAGTGCACTTTTTTTTGGTACAAAATTTTTTTTGACTTTTTTGCTCAATATATTGAAAAATATTCTTAAATAAGTAAATGCTAGTGCCTTTATCTTAACATAATGATATGCGCTTAGAATCATGATTTTTTTTTCATGCTTGAAATAAGAAATGATGACTTTAAAAAAGTAGTTTTATACTTGTGAGTGTTGATGACACAGCTTTCCATCCATCCATCCATTTCCTACCGCTTATCCCCTTTAGGGGTCGCTGGCACCTATCTCAGCTACAATCGGGCATTGCAACACTTGATATTCTAGTTTCAAGCATGTTTTACTCAATATAGGTCATTACATCTCAGCAACAAGCTGTAATATCTTACTGAGATCATTTAGGGGCAAGACACTTAAAACAAGCAAAGCACTCTAACATAAAATCTGCTTAGTGAGAAGAATGATCTTATCAGACAGAAAATAAGCAAAAATCTCCCTTATTTGAGATATTTAATCTTACTTAGAGTTCTGTTTTTGCAGTTCACCGTAGGAGGATACGATAGCTAACCGCTAACAGCAAGCTGGCACTCTGAATGTAAAAAAACGCTATGGGTGGATACACCTGACATCCACTGTAATGATACCAAGTACAGTAGCGTTTATAGTTCAAGGTTCAAGGTCTTATTCGTCACATGCAGAGTACACCACAGTGAAATGCTTTTTTCCATGCTCTTCAGATATTACGTACTACTTGCGATACTACTATGATTATTTCTATATGTTTTGTCAACACAAAATCCTTTATCCTTTTTAAAAAAATTCTTCTTATGTTTATAAACTCAGGAAATATGTCCCTAATATGACCAATGTATGATCCTGTAACTACTTGGTATCGGATCGATACCTCAATTTGTGGTATCATCCAAAACTAATGTAAAGTGTCCAAACAACAGAAGAATAAGTGATTATTACATTTTAACAGAAGAGTAGATAAAACATGTTGGAATGGAAAATAACCTGATATTAACAGTAAACGAACAAATGAATTAATAATTCATTTTTACAGCTTGTCCCTCATAATTTTAACAAAATAGAATGAGAAATGACACAATATGTTATTCCATATGTCAGCAGACCAATTAGGAGCCTTTGTTTGCTTACTTACTAATACAAGACAAGTTGTCTAATATGTTCACTATTTTATTTAAGGACAAACTTGCAATAAGAAACATAGGTTTAATGTACCTTAAGATTTTTTTTTTGTTAAAATAAAGCCAATAATGCCATTTTGTGTAGTCCCCCTTATTTTGAAAAGCACCAAAAAGTATCGAAATACATTTTGGTACCGGTTCAAAAATATTGTTATCGGGACAACCCTATTACAGTTTTTATGAAGATCTCACAGCTTTAAGAAAATATCACAACGGACTTTCTAAGATCCCACAATAATTTTTCTGATGATCTGACTACTGCAACCTTGAGGAGCAGCCATCAAGAGTTGATGATACAAATAGGATATTACACACAAATATACAGAAATAATCAAACAGTTTAAGCCTGACATCTGCTGGTCATAAGGAGAACAGTCCACAAGTAACTCGTCCTAAAGTTTATTATTGGCACATATGTAGTGAATCACAAAGACAAAAAAAAGACAACAAACGGATATCGTTTATGTGCGCATATATACACACGCATGGCCACAACATTAGGTACACCTGCCTGTGTTGTTATGATAGTGTAGCAGCACTAACCAGCAGGAAACTTGGTCCTTTAAAGATTTATACATTGGAAGACACCAATTTCAGATGTAAAACATGATTATTGTTATCTATTTGTATCGTTGGGCAGGTGTAGCTAATGATGCGGCTGATGAGTCAAACAGTGAATATCCAGCTTAAGTATTACTTTTAAGAAAAAGGGGTTAAAACCCGTCTTCGACCTGGGCTCCTTCAGGCACCGCCAATGCAGAGCCAGCAGTTTTTCTCGCTGGGACAGAAGACGATAAAAGTTGTGAGGTTTGGTGTTCACGTGGTCAGTGAGAGGTGTAAAAGTCAATAGTGTTCTTGTCAGCGCAGCAGGGGATACTTGACGTGTGCACACCTCCAATAGGAGACTTGTGGAGTTCTAAACATCAAACACTTTGTGTCGGTCTCCAAGTTACGTAACACTTTCTACATGTTTTTTTTGTTAAAAAGTGCATCCTATAAAATAGTTAGAAAATAACCTAATGCAAGCACTACTTGTCTAGTGAACATTCCAGATTAGCAGAGGCGCCTCTTCACAGTTACGGTACACACACACGCACGCACGCACACACACACACACAGGCAGACGAAGAGGATGAAGGCCGGGGAAGACATCATATCGATGAGTTTTCAGCCAGGAGTGACGCCGCATCCATGCCAGTTTTGTGTTCTTTAACCAAGCCAAGTCTCTTCTTCAACAATTTGTCCTCGTTGTTCAACTTGGTCCTGATGGCTGTTTTGATTTGGCTGCTATCCACGGCAAACTTACCCGCCACGTGATCTGGAAGAAGAGACGCGTTTGTTGATGCTTTTAAAAGAAAAGTCAATGCTTAGAAATTGAGAACGAAAAGAACTGATGACTATAACGTTGCCTCAATGACCGTAGCAAGCTTTAACTGGTGGTTAGACCAGGGGTCACCAACCTTTTTGAAACCAAGAGCTACTCCTTGGGTACTGATTAATGCAAGGGGCTACCAGTTTGATACGCACTTAAATAAATTGCCAGAAATAGCCAATTTGCTCTATTTACCTTTAACTCTATGTTATTCTTAATAATTAATGATATTTATCTTTGTGGAAACATTGATCATCTTAATGATTTCTCTCAATAAATATATATTTTTGATGACATGTTTTAAATAGGTTAAAATCCAATCTGCACTTTGTTAGAATATATAACAAATTGGACCAAGCTATATTTCTAATAAAGACAAATCATTATTTCTTCTAGATTTTCCAGAACAAAAATTTTAAAAGAAATTCAAAAGACTTTGAAATAAGATTTAAATTTGATTCTACAGATTTTCTAGATTTGCCGGAATATATTTTTTAATTTTAATCATAAGTTTGAAGAAATATTTCACAAACATTCTTCGTCGAAAAAACAGAAGCAAAAATGAAAAATTCAATTAAAATGTATTTATTAATCTTTACAATAAAAAAAATTAATTTACTTGAACATTGATTTAACTTGTCAGGAAAGAAGAGGAAGGAATTTAAAAAGGTAAAAAGGTATATGTGTTTAAAAATCCTAAAATCATTTTTAAGGTTGTATTTTTTCTCTAAAATTGTCTTTCTGAAAGTTATAAGAAGCAAAGTTAAAAAAAAAAAAAAGAATGAATTTATTTAAACAAGTGAAGACCAAGTCTTTGAAATATGTTCTTGGATTTTCAAATTCTATGAGTTTTGTCTCTCTTAGAATGAAAAAATGTCGAGCAAAGCGAGACCAGCTTGCTGGTAAATAAATAAAATTGAAAAAATAGAGGCAGCTCACTCACTGGTAAGTGCTGCTATTTGAGCTATTTTTAAAACAAGCCAGCGGGCGACTCATCTGGTCCTTACGGGCTACCTGGTGCCCGCGGGCACCGCGTTGGTGACCCCTGGGTTAGAGTGTCCGCCCTGAGATCGGTAGCTTGAGTTCAAACCCCGGCCGAGTCATACCAAAGACTATAAAAATGGGACCCATTACCTCTCTGCTTGGCACTCAGCATCAAGAGTTGGAATTGGGGCCACTGCTGCTGCCCACTGCTGCTGCCCACTGTTCCCATCACCTCCCAGGGGGTTGGTTATCAAGGGTGATGGGTCAAATGCAGAGAATAATTTCGCCACACCTAGTGTGTGTGTGTGTGTGACAATCATTGGTACTTTCCCCTTTAAACTTTTAGCAGCTGTGACATGACTGCAATCTGATTGGCCGCCTAGTAAGTGCTATGATCCTTCAGCAAGGATACTGTAGATCAGGGGTCGGCAACCCAAAATGTTGACAGAGCCACATTGGACCAAAAATACAAAAAGAAAAAATCTGTCTGGAGCCGCAAAAAATTAAAAGCCTTTTATAAGTGATATAATGAAGTCAACAGATGAAATAAGTGTCTATATTAGTCTACTATCAAAATGACTTTGTGTCGCAGGCTGACACAAATGTTCTTTGTTGATATGTAATATTTATTCCACGCAATTTTACAACATTAGAAAACATTAGTAAAATTTCTCAGAGGGTGTTATAACGCCTTTAAATTATTGGCTTCGAATGGCCAAAGGTAAAGATGTGTGTGTCCAAGTTGAAGGCCTACTGAAACCCACTACTACCGATCACGCAGTCTGATAGTTTATATATCAATGATGAAATATTAACATTGCAACACATGCCAATGCGGCCTTTTTAGTTTACTAAATTGCAATTTTAAATTTCCCGCGGAGTTTATTGTTGAAAACGTCGCGGAATGATGACGCATGCGCGTGACGTCACGGACCGTAAGGAAATATTAGCGCTGCACGACTCGCGGCTAAAAGTCGTCTGCTTTAGCGGACATTATTTTCCAGCCCGATTCAAGCTATAAGTAGTCTGCTTTAATCGCATAATTACACAGTATTTTGGACATCTGTGGTGCTGAATCTTTTGCAATTAGTTCAATTAATAATGGAGACTATAAAGAAGAATGATGTTGGTGGAAAGCGGTGGATTGCAGCTGTCTTTAGCACCGAGACACAGCCGGTGTTTCTTTGTTTGTTGTGAAGCTTTAACACAGAGCGGTCAAGCAAACATGTTTTCTCTACGTCAACCAGCATGTCTTTGGATGGGAAAATTGTGATACTAAGTCTTACCGGAGACTTCAGTGGATTATGGGACTTACTCCTGCAGCTCAAAAACGCAGCTGTGATCTTGGCTCCTCCATTGGCTTCTCTGAGAGTCACTGGCGTTCACCGCAGCCATCCGACTTTCAGGTATGTCTTTAGAATCTCACTAAGACGCTATTAAAACAATAAGCAGATAAGGGATCTTCCAGAATTATCCTAGTAAATGTGTCTAATTACATCTGAAACGGCGCCTGCCGTCGCCTTTTCTTTTTTTTCTTCTTTTTATCTAGTACTTCACTCTAAACGTCCTCATCCACAAATCTTTCATCCTCGCTCAAATTAATGGGGAAATTGTCGCTTTCTCGGTCCGAATTGCTCTTACTGCTGGTGGCTCCCATTATAAACAATGTGATTATGTGTGGAGCCCTGCAACCCGTGACGTCACGCGCACATAATTCCGGTAAAGGCAAAGCTTTTCTATTAGCGGCCAAAACTTGCAAACTTAATCGTCGATGTTCTCTACTAAATCCTTTCAGCAAAAATATGGCAATATCGTGAAATTATCAAGTATGACATAGAATGGACCTGCTATTCCCGTTTAAATAAAAAAAATCTCATTTCAGTAGGCCTTTAAAGGAAATGGATTCATAACAATATATGCAAGCTGGGTTACGTTTGCTGTGGTCTATAACGGCACACAAAGCACTATCAGAAATGTTGGCAATATTACATACAGATAATATGTCAAGAGAAATGCAGACATAAATTAAATACATACAGGAATTAAATGAGCTCAAATATTCCTACAAATGAGACATAATGATGCATACAGCTAGCCTAAATAGCATGTTAGCATCAATTAGCTGGTAGTCATGCACTGACCAAATATGCCTGATTAGCACTCTACACAAAGTCAATAACATAAACAAAGCTCACCTTTGTGCATTCGCACACAGTATAAAAAGGTTGGTGGACAAAAAGAGACAAAGAAGGAGTGGCATAAAACTCATGTTTCTGTGGCATCGTTAAAGAAGGATCGCCAAAATGAGTAGGAAAAAACGGCGCGCACAGGCAAATGGAGGCTATACACACCACTGAGCCAAAGTATGAGTTGTTTCAAGCAATGTTTTTCAACATTTTTTGAACCAAGCCGCATTTTTTCATTAAAAAAAATCTGGCGGCACATCACCAGCAGAATTAATTAAGAAATTAAACTCAGTAGACAATAAAGAGTTTAAACAACCATGGATCAATATAGCTCGTCTCAAAGTACTGTCACGACCTGTCACATCACGCTGTGACGTATTTGGAGTTTGTTAGTTGTGCTCCCATGAATAGTGTTTTAGTTCTTGTCTTGCGCTCCTATTTTGGTGGCTTTTCCTATTTTTTGGTATATTCCTGTTGCAGTTTCATGTCTTCCTTTGAGCATTTTCCCCGCACCTGCTTTAGCAATCAAGACTATTTCAGTTTTTGCTATCTTTTTTTGTGTGGACATTGTTGATTATCATGTCATGTACGGATGTACTTTGTGGACGCCGTCTGCTCCACATGCCAAAAGTCTTTGCTGTCGTCCAGCATTCTGTTTTTGTTTACTTTGTCGCCAGTTCAGTTTTAGTTTTGTTCTACATTGCCTTCCCAAAGCTTCAATGTCTTTTCTGAGGGGCACTCACCTTTTGTTTATTTTTGGTCTAAGGATTAAGATACCTTTTTACCTGTACGTTGCCTCCCGCTGTCGTCTGCATATTGTGATCACCACAAACCGACATCTACAAAGCAATCAGCTACCTGCTGCCACTTACTGATATTGAGGAGAATAACGTGGTTCCTCTGCCGAGCTCGGGACAGCACCGACACTCAACAACACATAATTTGCAGACTATGATTACTGGTTTGCAAAAAATATTTTTAACCCAAATAGGTGAAACTACATAATCTCCCACGGCACACTAGTGTACCACGGCACAGTGATTAAAAAACACTTGTCTAGAGTACATGCACAAATATTACGCAAGGCTGTGATGTCATTTTTCTCGCTTAAAGTGGATATTGTAGAAAGCGCATACGGGCAAGTGGAGGCTAAAAACACTACTGAGCCACAGTATTTGTTGTCAGGAGTAAATTCGCAGGTGTTTAAATTGCTTTGAATCCTACTTCTAATGCTGAGACAGAGTAGGGAGTTCATACCGGCCATATAGTTGTATTGACCAAAAAAGCTTACAAACCTACCGATGATACTTCTGAGGATTTCTGGCGGCAGCTGAGGTTTGTGGCACTCCTCGCCAGTGATGGTGTTCCTACGTCCCTGCAGAGAGTGCGTGGCCAAGGTCTCTCTGTCAAAAAGCATCATTAGCAGCGCTGAGGTGTACTTCTTGTAGTCTGCAATTTCTGCCACGCGCTCATAAAGATTTCTTGGAACTCTGAGGTTCTCGGCGAGGTACAGGAAGTCGTGATTGTCCTAAGGGTAGAAAACAATCGGTCTGTGGCAAGAGCTTAACGTGACGACAACGGGCGAACGAGCGCTGACCTCCGGCATGTCGCCTACCGCTACCATGTCAGCCTCGTGCTCCGCCAGGAAAGACATGGCTTCGTCTTGAGAGTTGTGCGGCGCCATCACCGGGTCGCCGCCGTGGAGGACGTGATCCAAAGTGGCTCGCAGCTCGTGAGCCGTGTGTCTCATCTGCATCATGAGCGTGTTCATCTCTGCACAGAGCGTCACAACATTATTATTAGTGCTAGCATGTGGTTAGGCTAAGAGACTCTAGCACATCCATCCATCCATTTTCTACCGCTTATTCCCTTTTGGGGTCGCGGGGGGCGCTGGCGCCTATCTCAGCTACAATCGGGCGGAAGGCGGGGTACACCCTGGACAAGTCGCCACCTCATCGCAGGGCCAACACAGATAGACAGACAACATTCACACAATACTTTCAAAATAAAATAAATATAGGGATTGGTGATATGGCCTGAACCAGGGATATAAAACATGCGGCCCGCAGGCCGGATCAGGTCCTCGAACGGGTTCGATCTGGCCCGCGAGATGAGTCAGTGTAAAATTGAGTTGCATTTTTAACTTAAAGCAGGGGTCTCAAACTCAGTTTGCCTTGGGGCCACTGGATGCAGAGTCTGGTTGAGGCTGGGCCGCAGGAAAAGATTTCTTCTAAAACAATATTTTTAAATGTCTATTTTTTATTTTCAACATAAAATAAAATATTAAAAAAATGAACCAAATGAGAATTAAGTAATGTGAAGCAATGCAAATTAAACAATAAAAAAAGACAAATAATGGTTTGAATTGTTCCAGGTTATCGGGGACTGTTATTACTCACGGACAGGTGTCGCGGCGTGACTGCAGCCAGGCACGTAAGAAAACCCTCATCTCCACGGCAATTTTACTGTTGCTTTCACTCATTTTGCCGCTTTTCCACTAATGCAGGGGTAGGCAACCCAGAATGTTGAAAGAGTCATTTTGGACCCAAATGACAAAAATCATCTTGCCATGGAGTTTACAGTCACGGTAGCACAATTATCCCCGAACTGCCTAATGTCACGACTAACGTGTTACACGTCCGATTCGCCCAGCGACTCTCTGTTGGAGTATCAGCGCTGGGGTCCAGCGCGCCACGGTTTGGTATTGTTGCTCGGACCGCTCGTCTCCCCGGCCCGGACTGCTACAGCGGCGCCGGGGGAGGGAGCGAGAGAGAGACACACACACACAGTGACAGAGAGCGAGCAAGCGAGCGAGGGAGGAGGAGGGCCTGCGGGTCTAGTGGAAAAGCAGCAAAATGTTTCTCTGCTTGTTCCGCCCTCGAGAGCCATATACCACACCATGATTGGTAGATTCCTTCAGCTCCGCATACAACGCTGTCAAGCGCCATTCATATAAAACCTGCGGTCCGCACTAACATTAAACTTTCATATAAAGGTGGGGGCTGCAGAATAATGTTGCGGCCCGCGGGCCGCGTGTCTAGGACCCCTGACTTAAAGAAACTGTTTTTCTTAATGTGTCCACTGGATGTCGCAATACCAACTGTGTTGGGCAAGCAAAGAGTTTATACCGGGGCGAGCAAATATAAAATTGGTAACCCGACTTAAAATGCTGCATGAGACACTGCACATTGATATAGTTTGTGAAAATAATTGTCTTCTGTGCAAATTTAAAGAAAGTGAACAGGGGAAATGACAAATTAAATGGGTTGTACTTGGATAGCGCTTTTCTACCTTCAAGATACTCAAAGCGCTTTGACAATACTTCCACATTTACCCATTCACACAATGATGGAGGGAGCTGCCCATGCAAGACGTTAACCAGCACCCATCAGGAGCAAGGGTGAAGTGTCTTGCTCAAGACACAACGGACGTGACGAGGTCGGTACTAGGTGGGGATTGAACCAGGGACCCTCGGGTTACGCACGGCCACTATACCACTGCTCCACGCCGTCCAAATGCGGTGGTAGATGCATAGAAGAGTTTTTATATATGCTTTATTATGTCTATTGTTCAATCCTAGATGGGCTGTGACTTAGAGTTGACTTGCTTTGTAGATACACTGATGTTAAGTCTAAGTTAATTGTGTTCATCATGGTGTTTTTGAAAGTGCACCATTTTTTTCCTGAGAATTTTCAACTAACTTGAAATGTTTTGTTAAAAGGATTATATTGTGATATGTCTTTTTTTATAATGTGCTTGTTCTATTTTGGGCCAAAGTAAAACAAAGAAAACAAGGTGAAGTTGTCATAGTTGTATTCATAAATTATTATGCCATGATTTTACTAGCCCGGCCCGAGTGGGAATACATTTTCCTCCATTATACAGTATTTGTTGTGGTGGAACAGGGGTTAGTGCATGTGCCTCACAAATACAAAGGTCCTGAGTAGTCCTAAATTCAATCCTGGGCTCGGGATCTTTCTGTGTGGAGTTTGCATGTTCTCCCCGTGACTGTGTGGGTTCCCTCCGGAAAATCCGGCTTTCTCCCACTTCCAAAGACATGCACCTGGGGATAGGTTGATTGGCAACACTAAATTGGCCCCAGTGTGTGAATGTGAGTGTGAATGTTGTCTGTCTATCTGTGTTGGCCCTGCGATGAGGAGGCGACTTGTCCGGGGTGTATCCCGCCTTCCACCCGAATGCAGCTCCAGCACCCCCTGTCCCCCCGAAATAAGGACAAGCGGTAGGAAAGGGATGGATGGATGGATATCAACGTTTTGTTTATTTTACGGTTAATTTGCAAGTGCGCATGCAACGTAGCATTGGATGGCAAACTCTTCCAGAACACCGGCAAAGTTCATGTTTATTTTCATTTATCGTTGGATTAATCGATTGAGGCATGAGAAGTTTAAGCCTCCCCCGTACTTGTTATAAATTGAACGTGTGGTCAAAGACCGATTTAAACAAGTTGAAAAACTTATTCTGGTGTTACCATTTACTGGTCAATTGTACGGAATATGTATTGAACTGTGCAATCTACTAATAAAAGTCTCAATCCAAGAGAGCCAGGTTTTCCTATCCACTTTGTCATGCACTTATAAAGCAGGTTAAACCCAGATTCCGATCTAACAAAGGTCTTAACTCATTCTTTTTTTATGCCACATCAATGTGGAATGCACTCCCAACAGGTGTAAAAGTAAGTGCATCTCTATATATATTCTAAACCGCTTTAAAACAGCACCTCCAGGCAACTTCAACCCTTTACTAATACCCTCCTCCATTCACATCCCATCTCCCCGGATTATAAATAACCTAATGTAAATAATCAAATGTACTTCTAATGTATTTACTTGCTCTTATGCTATCTGAACTCACTATGTTCTCTGCTCGCTGTACATATCCTACTAAGTCAGACCTACACTGTTTCAATGTCCATTTCTCTGTTGATGCAATTGTTGATGACTGAAGTACTGATATCAACCAAAGCTCCTCATCCCCCCCCAAAAAATTGTCCATCCATCCATCCATTTTCTACCGCTTATTCCCTTTTTTTGGGGTTGCGGGGGGCGCTGGCGCCTATCTCAGCTACAATCGGGCGGAAGGCGGTAAATAATGTGAATAATTCAATGTATATACTATGATGATTAACATGTGTGATGACTGTATTATGCTGATAGTATATATTTGTACCATCCATCCATCCATCTTCTTCCGCTTATCCAAGGTCGGGTCGCGGAGACAGCAGCCTAAGCAGGGAAGCCCAGACTTCCCTCTCCCCAGCCACTTCGTCCAGCTCTTCCCGGGGGATCCCGAGGCGTTCCCAGGCCAGCCGGGAGACATAGTCTTCCCTTAGGTATTTAGGTGGTATCCTGACCAGATGCCCGAACCACCTCATCTGGCTCCTCTCGATGTGGAGGAGCAGCGGCTTTACTTTGAGTTCCTCCCGAATGGCAGAGCTTCTCACCCGCCACACTGCGGAGGAAACTCATTTATGTCGCTTGTACCCTTGATCTTATCTTTTCGGTCATGACCCAAAGCTCATGACCATAGGTGAGGATGGGAATGTAGATCGGCCGGTAAATTGAGAGCTTTGCCTTCCGGCTCAGCTCCTTCTTCACCACAACGGATCGGTACAACGTCCGCATTACTAAAGACGCCGCACCGATCCGCATGTCGATCTCATGTACCATGAATTGATTAACCTGGACCCTGACTTAAACAAGTTGAAAAACTTATTCAGGTGTTACCATTTAGTGGTCAATTGAACAGAATATGTACTGAACTGTGCAATCTACTAATAAAAGTATCAATCAATCAAAATCAAAACTCCAGATCAGGAGTGAACTTATGGCGCATATAAATTTAGGTCAGTGGTTCTTAACCTTGTTGGAAGTACCGAACCCCACCAGTTTCATAGGCGCAACCACCGAACCTTTCTTTAGTGAAAAATATATATATATTTTATCGAATTCAAGACAAAGTTATATGCTTTTTTTTTTACTGCTGCACAAAATGAACCGTGGATGAACATCACCTTGTTCCAAGAACAAAACCAACATAGTGGATGAACTCACAACTAATTACACTCCTGCAAATCAGATGGAACATTATTGGGAACATTGTATCCATAATACGCTGATAGGGAGAAGTTTTTATTTACACGAAGAGGCTCCACCGAACCCCTGAGGCCAACTCACCGAACCCCTAGGGTTCGATCGAACCCAGGTTAAGAACCACTGATCTACAGTTGTGATCAAAATTATTCAACCCCCCACACAATTTGGGTGTTTTAGCAAGTTGGACATTTATTCTGTATTTTGTTTATAGTCATATCAAATAAAGATGTGTCAAATGGACAAATGCAACTTATATTGTAACACTGTATTTTACAAAATACCAAAAAAGGACATTTTCCTTAATATCTCATTGACAAAATTATTCAACCCCCTAGTTACATGCATCTTTAGTACTTAGTAGAACACCCTTTGGCAGTAATTACATCCTTCAAACGTGATACATAACCGGACACAAGCTTCTTGCAACGATCTACAGGTATTTTAGCCCATTCCTCTTGGGCAAAGGCCTCCAGTTCATTCATATTCTTAGGCTTGCGTGCAGTAACTGCCTTCTTCAAGTCCCACCACAGGTTTTCTATAGGATTTAGGTCTGGTGACTGTGAAGGCCACTCCAGAGTCTTCCAGCCCTTCTCCTGCAACCACTCTGATGTGTATTTGGAGGTATGCTAGGGATCGTTGTCCTGTTGGAAGGTCCAGCGTCTCCCAAGCCTCAGCTTCATCACTGACTTCATGACATTTGCAGCTAATATATCCTGGTAGGAAATATAATTCATAATGCCTTGAACGCGCTGGAGATTCCTGGTACCTGAGGCAGAGAAACAGCCCCAGAGCATGATTGACCCTCCACCATGCTTAACAGTAGGAAAGGTGTTCTTCTCTTTGTAAGCTTCATTTTTTCTCCTCCAGACATAACGTTGATTTATAGGCCCAAAGAGTTCCAGTTTTGTCTCATCACTCCATAGAACAGTTTCCCAAAACCTTTGGGGTTTTTCCAGATGATTTTTGGCATACTGGAGTCTTTTTTTTCTTGTGCCTGGTAGTCAGAAGTGGGGTGCGCCTGGGAGTTCTGGCATGGAGGCCTTCATCTCGTAGTGCACGCCTTATTGTCTGGGACGAAACCTGCGTTCCCCCTTCTGCAATGTCCTGTTGTAGTTCCTCAGCTGTTACCTGTGGGGTTTTCACCACTGTACGCTTCAAATGACTGCTCGCTGACTGCCCTTGTTGCAAAAAAGCTAAGTATCGTTCTATCTGTGTGATTTTAACTGTTTTGCAGCTTTATTTACAACTTCTCGAATAGTTCAATTTAACTTGCAAATCACCCGATCTCTGTCTCACCACTTCGCCCTCAGCTAGCTAGCTGCTAAGCTAACGAGGCTAGCGGAGAAAGGCAGCGCCGGTCTGAAGGAAGCTTCTCCCCCGCCACCGTGACCACCACTTCCCGAAGACAGCTGGCACCCCACTCGGCGACGGAAAGTTTCTGTGAGTATGGCTTCCTGCGCTTCGTGCACTTTACTCATGGATAGGTTGGCTTTGCTAGAGAGCCGTGTCCGCCAGTTAGAGCAGTGTAATTTCGTAACTTTAGATGTTGCGGACACATGTACTAGCGTTAGCTGTAGCGAGCTAACTAGCTCAGCTTGTAGCAGCCCTAAACGGCCTACAAGCTACGGTGTACCGGTTGAGACGCATAATAGATTTAGCCCTTTAGCTAGTCCTACACCCCAGTCTACCGGGCACCACACTTTAGTCATAGGGGACTCCATCACCCGAAACATAAAGCTTAGCAAACCAGCCACAATTAAGTGTATTCCCGGGGGCAGAGCACCTGATATTGAAGCTAATCTTAGGGAGCTAACTCGCAACAGGTCTAGTAAACACGTACGGCAGGCTAACCGCACCACTAGTTATGCGAATATAGTAATACACGTTGGCTCCAATGACGTTAGGATGAGACAATCAGAGATTACAAAGAGAAACATAGCCAGGGCTTGTAATCTCACCAGAAAGATGTCCAGGCATCGAGTAATCGTCTCTGGCCCCCTGCCTGGGAGAGGCAATGATGAGAGGTATAGCAGATTAGTCTCTCTTAACAAGTGGCTGGATAGCTTCTGCAGACAACAGGGATTTACGTTTATTGATAATTGGCCCTCTTTCTGGAGGAAACCTGGCTTGCTGAGGAGAGACGGCCTTCACCCTAACCAGGAAGGCGCTATCCTCTTGTCTCGGAACATAGACTTCGCATTGAGCCACATTTGACTAACTGCACTAGAGCAAGCCCGGTCACAGGCAATTACAGAGCCTGCTAGCCTGGGTATGGAGTCAGTTAAGCTAGAACTAGCCAGCGCCAGGCTGGATGATCCCTGTACACATAGCAATTTTCGTAGAATAATACACAACTCACTAAATGTTTTTTCTACTGTGTCTATGACTACGTCAGAGTTAGACATGCGTTCTACTGAGGTGGCAAATTATGATGCGTTCAGTTTATCGCAGCGCCAAGTAGACAATCTGAAAATTCCCGTCATATCAATTCCTAGATATGGTCGTAATTATTTTAAGTACACTGCGCATAATAAACGCAACATTATTAATATTGCTACTACGGATAATTTTATCAACAACTCCTTAAAACAGCCCACTACCTATAATATGGGCTTTCTAAACATCAGATCTTTGTCTCCCAAAACGTTATTAGTCAATGAGGTCATTAGAGACAACAACCTTAACGTCATCGGTTTTAGCGAAACCTGGCTTAAACCAGACGACTTTTTTGCGATAAATGAGGCATCCCCTCCTAACTATACGAATGCGCATATTGCCCGTCACCTCAAAAGGGGAGGGGGTGTCGCACTAATATACAACGAAAACTTTAACTTTAGTCCTAACTTAAATAATAAATATAAATCGTTTGAGGTGCTTTCTATGAAGTCTGCCACACCTCTGCCTCTGTGCCTGGCCGTTATCTACCGCCCCCCAGGGCCCTATTCGGACTTTATTAGTGAATTCTCAGAGTTTGTTGCTGATCTAGTGACGCACGCCGATAATATAATTATAATCGGGGACTTTAATATCCATATGAATACCCCATTGGACCCACCGTGCGTGGCGCTCCAGACTATAATTGATAGCTGTGGTCTTACACAAATAATAAATGAACCGACGCATCGCAGCGGTAATACGATAGACCTAGTGCTTGTCAGAGGTATCACCGTTTCCAAAGTTATGATACTCCCGTATACTAAAGTAATGTCCGATCATTACCTTATAAAATTCGAAGTTCAGACTCATGTTCGGCAAGCTAATAATAATAATAACTGCTATAGCAGCCGCAACATTAATGCTGCCACAACGACGACTCTTGCGGACCTACTGCCCTCGGTAATGGCACCGTTCCCAAAGTATGTGGGCTCTATTGATAACCTCACTAACAACTTTAACAACGCCCTGCGCGAAACCATTGATAGTATAGCACCGCTGAAGTTAAAAAAGGCTCCAAAAAGGCGTACACCATGGTTTACTGAAAAAAACTAGAGCTCAGAAATTATTATGTAGAAAGATGGAACGCAAATGGCGCACGACTAAAATTGAGGTGCACCATCAAGCATGGAGTGATAGTTTTATAACTTATAAACGCATGCTTACCTTAGCTAAAACTAATTATTACTCAAATCTCATCCGCATTAATAAAAACGATCCAAAATTTTTGTTTAGTACAGTAGCATCGCTAACCCAACAAGGGACTCCTTCCAGTAGCTCCACCCATTCGGCAGATGACTTTATGAAGTTCTTTAATAAGAAAATTTAACTTATTAGAAAAGAGATTAAAGACAATGCGTCCCACCTACAACTGGGTTATAGTAACACAGATACGACTGTATATACGGCGGATACTGCAAATATCCAAAATAGTTTCTCTCGTTTTGATGAAATAACATTAGAAGGATTGTTACAACGTGTAAATGGAATAAAACAAACAACATGTTTACTTGACCCACTTCCTGGGAAACTTATCAAGGAGCTTTTTGTATTATTAGGTCCATCAGTGCTAAATATTATAAACTTATCATTTTCCTCGGGCACTGTTCCCGTTGCATTCAAAAAAGCGGTTATTCATCCTCTCCTTAAAAGACCTAACCTCGATCCTGACCTCATGGTAAACTACCGACCGGTGTCTCACCTTCCCTTTATTTCGAAAATCCTCGAAAAAATTGTTGCAGAGCAGCTAAATGAACACTTAGCGTTTAACAATCTATGTGAAACCTTTCAATCCGGTTTCAGGGCAAATCACTCGACTGAGACAGCCCTCGCAAAATTGACTAATGATCTATTGCTAACGATGGACTCTGATGCGTCATCTATGTTGCTGCTCCTCGATCTCAGCGCTGCTTTCGATACCGTCGATCATAATATTTTATTAGAGCGTATCAAAATACGAATTGGTATGTCAGACTCAGCCCTGTCATGCTTTAACTCTTATCTTACTGATAGGATGCAGTGCGTCTCCCATAACAGTGTGACCTCGGACTATGTTAAGGTAACGTGGAGTTCCCCAGGGTTCGGTCCTTGGCCCTGTACTCTTCAGCATCTACATGCTGCCGCTGGGTGACGTCATACGCAAATACGGTAT
The DNA here is from genome assembly GCF_033978795.1 of Nerophis ophidion. Taxonomy (NCBI): domain Eukaryota; kingdom Metazoa; phylum Chordata; class Actinopteri; order Syngnathiformes; family Syngnathidae; genus Nerophis; species Nerophis ophidion. The sequence goes on from NC_084626.1 coordinate 40,534,858, forward strand.
TAGCTTTCACTGTTATGCTGATGACACCCAACTCTACATGCCCCTAAAGCTGACCAACACGCCGGACTGTAGTCAGTTGGAAGCGTGTCTTAATGAAATTAAACAATGGATGTCCGCTAACTTTTTGAAACTTAATGCCAAAAAAACGGAAATGCTGATTATCGGTCCTGCTAGACACCGACCTCTATTTAATAATACAACTTTAACATTTGACAACCAAATAATAAAACAAGGTGACTCTGTAAAAAATCTGGGTATTATCTTCGACCCAACTCTCTCCTTTGAGTCACACATTAAAAGCGTTACTAAATCGGCCTTCTTTCATCTCCGTAATATCGCTAAAATTCGCTCCATTCTGTCCACTAAAGACGCCGAGATCATTATCCATGCGTTTGTTATGTCTCGTCTCGATTACTGTAACGTATTATCTTCGGGTCTCCCCATGTCTAGCATTAAAAGATTACAGTTGGTACAAAATGCGGCTGCTAGACTTTTGACAAGAACAAGAAAGTTTGATCATATTACGCCAGTACTGGCTCACCTGCACTGGCTTCCTGTGCACTTAAGATGTGACTTTAAGGTTTTACTACTTACGTATAAAATACTACACGGTCTAGCTCCAGCCTATATTGCCAATTGTATTGTACCGTATGTCCCGGCAAGAAATCTGCGTTCAAAAGACTCCGGCTTATTAGTGATTCCTAGAGCCCAAAAAAAGTCTGCGGGCTATAGAGCGTTTTCCGTTCGGGCTCCAGTACTCTGGAATGCCCTCCCGGTAACAGTTCGAGATGCTACCTCAGTAGAAGCATTTAAGTCTGACCTTAAAACTCATCTGTATACTCTAGCCTTTAAATAGACCTCCTTTTTAGACCAGTTGATCTGCCGCCTCTTTTCTTTCTCCTATGTCCCCCCCCTCCCTTTTGGAGGGGGTCCGGTCCGATGACCATGGATGAAGTACTGGCTGTCCAAAGTCGAGACCCAGGATGGACCGCTCGCCTGTATCGGTTGGGGACATCTCTACGCTGCTGATCCGCCTGAGATGGTTTCCTGTGGACGGGACTCTCGCTGCTGTCTTGGATCCGCTTGAACTGAACTCTCACGGCTGTGTTGGAGCCACTATGGATTGAACTTTCACAGTATCATGTTAGACCCGCTCGACATCCATTGCTTTCGGTCCCCTAGAGGGGGGGGGTTGCCCACATCAGAGGTCCTCTCCAAGGTTTCTCATAGTCAGCATTGTCACTGGCGTCCCACTGGATGTGAATTCTCCCTGCCCACTGGGTGTGAGTTTTCCTTGCCCTTTTGTGGGTTCTTCCGAGGATGTTGTAGTCGTAATGATTTGTGCAGTCCTTTGAGACATTTGTGATTTGGGGCTATATAAATAAACATTGAAATACCGGACAGCAGTTGCACACACGCCCAGGTAGTGTTTCCACTGTGCCTTTAGCTTTAAACTTGCGAATTATACTCCCAACTGTGTCTCTTGGAATGTGTACTGTCTTTGCTATTTTCTTATATCCATATCCTTTTCTTATTAGAGAGAAATTACCTCTCTTGACTTCTTTGACCACTCCCTGGACTTCACCATGTTGCAAATACATCATTGACCATCTACAAGTAACTGAGCGTCACAGTCTTTTTCAATCAGTTTAATTGTTGCTCGTAATGGTTCTAATCACATTTACAGGTGTTTTCAACACCTGATTGAAAATACCTTATTCAAATTCTGTTCTTAAGAGTTATGATCTTCAAGGGGTTGAATAATTTTGTCAATGACATATTAAGAGAAATTACACTGTTTGGTATGTTACATTACAAAATATAATGTAATTCAAGTTGCATTTGTCTATTTATCCATCCATCCATTTTCTACCGCTTATTCCCTTTTGGGGTCGCGGGGGGTGCTGGCGCCTATCTCAGCTACAATCGGTCGGAAGGCGGGGTACACCCTGGACAAGTCGCCACCTCATCGCAGGGTCAACACAAATAGACAGACAACATTCACACTCAAATTCACACACTAGGGCCAATTTAGTGTTGCCAATCAACCTATCCCCAGGTGCATGTCTTTAGAAGTGGGAGGAAGCCGGACTACCCGGAGGGAACCCACGCATTCACGGGGAGAACATGCCAACTCCACACAGAAAGATCCCGAGCCTGGATTTGAACCCAGGACTGCAGGACCTTCGTATTGTGAGGCAGACGCACTAACCCCTCTTCCACCGTGAAGCCCATTTATCTATTTAATGCATCTTTATTTGATATGACTATAAACAAAATACGGAATAAATGTCCTACTTGCTAAAACGCCAAAATTGTGTGGGGGTTGAATAATTTTGATCACAACTGTAGGTGAATAAACAACAACGTGTTACTTTCGTTCCTCCTACCTTTCAGCTCCCTCAGCTCTCTCTCTGCCAAAATTCGACACCTGCGTTCATATTTGAGTTGGGCCTGCAGCTGTTCTATCTTCATCAGCAGGCTGATGGTGTCGGTTCTGACGCCAGGACCCGAACCTACTTCGATCTCTTCAAATTCCTGCAGCCGAAAGAGAAAGGGAAAGTATATTGACATGTTCATGCGCAGTGGAAGCTAAACCTCATCGCACCTCGGTGCCGAGGAAGGGAGAGTAAGCGGACTCTTCGTTCAAGCCGAACTTGTCCTCCATTGGACTAGCCTCCTCTGGGACCGTGTTACTCTTTAACATCTTTGCCGGTGCTTGAGATGGAGACTCTCCGGCTTCTCTCTTGGGCGGCATAAGGCTTCGAGGAGAACCTGCGAGGAGAAGACTCATTCGGTCAAGGAGGGCAGTTGAACTCACACCAAGATGGAAAGTTAACTCCTCAGCTCGACCCTCCTCTGCTATTTAATTAGCTCCCAGACACAAACAGAAACTCCATCTGGATTAAAAGCCATATATGCCTTTTAGTGGCGGAAATGTTTTAAATAAGGCTCACCTGGCCTTTCACTTTGCCTTGACGAATAACGAGACCCACAGAGGACAAAGACAATGCAATAAATGGTAATACTGCGTAGTGGAGGAAGTAGTAGTACTACTGCAGTAGTACAGTGCATGGATCCTGGGGTCCTAATGTCCACCTTTTTATCAGCAGCACCAAAGGTTTGAAGCAAAATTAATATAGGAAACGTGTTGGATTTATTTAGAATATGTGCAAGGTGAAAGTGGAATGAATAAGCTTGTTGTTTGATTATTCTTTTTCAGGCGGAACAAAAGTAGCGACTCGTGTCTCCCAGGGGGAAGTATTTTTCCCCAGGACTATTTCCTGCCATCCCAGAGATGTTTTAAACACCAATAGAATTTTAGGATTTACAAAAAAAAGGAGGATTCAACGGTGCCTTAGCCAATGAGAAGCAAGTACTACTTCCGCTTGGTTTGTCTAGTTGGGTTGAGCTGCGTGGTACACATGTGGATCCAATGTTGACTTAAAACCCGAGGAAGTTTTGATTTGTGTTAATTTCGGCTTCACGCTTTTCACAATGTCTTCGTCTTTCTTTATAAAGACGTCGAAAAAAAATAAATTGGCAAAAACGGGGAAAAATGCCACAAAAAACAAGCATAAGGTAAGTGTGGTGGGCTGCTAGCAAACTCTGGCTAAATGTTGCTCGCATGCTTGTGACTTAATTGTTTTTTTTTAAATGCACAGATTTTTTTTTATATATTATTTTTCAAATAGGGTGACGGTGATTTAGCTGGTAAAGTAAAAAGCAAGAAACAGAACAAGTATAACGAAGAGATATCGAGTGACTCTGAGGGAGAAAGGTAGAAACACAAGTGAAGTAAAACAGTGGTGCTTTGCTTCTAACAACAACAACAACAATTGTGTGATCAGTCCCGTAGTTGGCAAGAAAAGGCAGTCCAAAGAGGAACCTGAATATGATGAGACACCACAGGAGAAGAAGCTGAGGTTGGCTAAACTGTACCTCAATCAGCTGAAGGATGAAGGTAAGCCTCATATTTAGCTCTTAAAGCTATACCAGTACATGTCTACATCGCCTTTGCTTTTGTCTTAACTTGCAGAAAACAAGGCAGAAGACGAGTCGTTTGAGACTGATCTGATTGCTGGGAGGCTTCAAGAAGAAGTGGTAAGAATTGTATTAGCTCAGGGGTGCCCACACTTTTTCTCCAGGTGAGCTACTTTTCAATTGACCAAAATTGAGGGGATCTACCTCATTCATATATATCATTTATATTTATCTATTTATGAAAGAGACGTTTTTGCTAACAAACAAAAAATGTTTAATGATTATACAAGCATGTGTAACACATATAAATGTCTTTCTTTCATGAAAACAATAATATAAGTTGGTGTATTACCTGATTCTGATGACTTGCATTGATTGGAATCAGACATTATATGATAACGCCCACATTTTCGAATTGAGGAGAAAATAAGTCCTCCTGTCTGTACAATACCACATGAAAGTGGTTGGTTTTTGGCATCTTATTTATCCAGCTTCCATACACTTTACAAGAAAAACATTGGCGGGAAATTCCGTAGCTTGCTTGATTGACATTCACGGCACCCAAAGGTCTTGTGAGATGACGCTGGCTGCTGCGAAATCATTATTATGAAAAAATGACGGAGAGGAAGGTGAGAAACACTTTTTATTTCAACAGACTCTCGCGCCATACCTGCCATCAAAAGCCTAAAGACCGACTGCCCATATCCTATCTTCACAATAAAAGCCCTGCTTCATGCTGCCTGCGTTAACAAAATAAAGAGTCTCGGAAAGCTTTCCAAGCGATCGCTTGTGCACGCCAGCTTTCCGAGACTCTTTATTTTGTTAGCGCAGGCAAAATGAAGCAGGGCTTTTATTGTGAAGATAGGAAATGGGCAGTCGGGCTTTAGGCTTTTGACGGCAGGTATGGCGCAAGAGTCTGTTGAAATAAAAAGTGTTTCTCGCCTTCCTCTCTGTCATTTTTTCTTAATAATGATCTCGCAGCAGCCAGCGTCATTTCACAAGACCCTCGGGTGCCGTGAATGTCAATCAAGTGACGTCTTGGTGAAGATTGATGATCGCTAATTTTTTAGGTCTATTTTTTTAAAAGCGTGGCTGGCGATTGACTGACACACCCCCCGTGGTCGACCGGTAGCTCGCGATCAACGTAATGGGCACCCCAGTATTAGCTATTCTATTAAGCCAGCCCTTACAGGGACATGGAGGCAAAAAAATGTTTTGCGAGATCTTGCAAAATGTTTTTTTTCCTATGTCAGTGAACCGGAAGTGAAACAGACAGAGCGATGGAGGAGCCTACCCATCATCCGTGGGAGAAGTTTATTGATTTCTATTTTAATATCGGCCTAACATATAAAGACATCAAATCGTATTATGGTCCCACAACAGAGCATAGCTGATGGGTAGGCTCCCGCATGCTCCCGCTCCTCCATCGATGTGTCTGTTTCACTACCGGTTCACTGACATAGGAAAAACACCTTCTGCGAGATCTGGCAAAAAGTATTGCGAGATATCGCAAAAGATCCACGTCCCTTTCGGGGCTCCGTAGCAATTCACATACAGGGAAAATAATTGTGTGTGTTCATTGTGTTGTTCTTTACAGCTTGAACAAAAAGGAAAACTTCAACGATTTATTGCCAAAGATGTAAGTATTATAAACAGTTGTCATGGTAGAGGTGGGTTTCTTTTACATTTTTTATTTGTCCTTTAGCTACTGCCACCCGATGCTTCTGAAATCCGTCTGTTAAGAGGACATAAGCTGCCTATCACCTGCCTCGTCATCAGTCCCGATGACAAAAGCATCTTCTCAGCTGCTAAAGACTGCTCCATCATTAAGTGTGAGTACTTTAAAGGGAACCAATTATGCAAAACCATCGTTTTTTACCTATTGGTACCAGTTTTTGTGTGTTTAGGATCTTCATAAGTCTTGAAAATTTGAAATCAAACCTTGGAGACATTGCAGAGATATTTATAAAACAATCTTGCTTTCCTTCATACTGCCTCCAAAAAAGCCGTTTTGGAATTTGTTCTTTGGGCTTTGCACAAGTCATTGTAGTCTGACATTGTAATCAATAAGTTCATTTATTTTCTCTTTCCTCCTGTTGGGGGGCATATTAGCTTGCACATGCATCCTCTGCTTTTGCCATTTCTAATAAGTAGCGTAGAGTTCTAACATATATCCATTGGTAGACTTGCTTTTTGAGTACTAAAACTACAACATGGCTGACGGGGAGGAGAGACAGTCGTGGTGGCACGTAAAAAAGACTGCCGACAAAACGGCACATCCTGTAGAAGCGGTCAAAAAGAGTCTCTTTTGAAGACTGTAAAACAGGGGCGAGCAATCTTCTTGAAATTCGACAGACGGGCCTGCGATGAATTTCAAAGCAAATCATATCTTTTGAGAGTAGACTTCCCAAACATTGGCTATACATCTATTTTCAACAATATCATATCAGAACCTCAAAGAAAAACACAAAGGGTATTACAGGGTTAACACATTCTCTTTCAGTGGGAGCAATGTTGTTGATCACCCTTTTTTGCCAATTCGACAAAGTCTAGTATCAGTTTTGTTGCGGCAATTCTCAAAACAAAGGTTTGCTTAATTTTGTTCTAAGATTTGGCGGGCCAGATTAAAAAGACCAACCGGCCGTAGTTTGCCCATCCCTGCTGTAAAACATAATCTATGCAACGTTTTGACCTTAGAACCACCATTACATGTGATGTAGACCACAAGCAAGTATTGTAGAAATAAAAGGTAACTGCACTTGTGTGTTAATTTGGACCAACATGCGCGTGCGTGTGGCCCTTGACCAAGTATGCTTTGCATTCACTTGTGTGTGTGTGTTTGTGTGTCTAATTAACATGTTAAAGGTGTTTAAACAAATACAACAAATTTTAAATGCATGTAGATTCCCTTCTTTTTTTTAGCTTGCTCTAGCTTCTCGAGTCCCGCATTTTGTTAACACAGGCAGGTTAGAGCAGCACTTTTATTGTGAAGACAGGAACTTAACAGTTGGTCTTCACACTTTAAACAAGTGTTTTTCGCCTTCCTGACGGTCGTGATTTCCTTCATACTGAGCTCACACCAGCCAGCGCCATTTCCCAATACGCTCGGTTGCCGTTTATGACAATCAAGTGACCCATGTGGCGTCATAGTGAAGATTGATGTTGGGTGATTTTTGGTAACATTTTTTCAACGCCTGGGGATCGATCACCCTAATGGGCACCTATGGTCTATGAGAATCTTGCGATTATTCTGCGAGATCTTTATTGGGTTTTTTTACGTCACAACTTTGGGAAGGACCTGACCCCTTGACACCTACACCATTCACGGCATTTTATGAAAAAAGACTTGCAGTATTCCACTGCTATCAAACATACATTTGAAACAAATATTTGTTTTCTCTTGTGTTATAAGGGGATGTTGATAGCGGTCGAAAGCTGCGAGTTGTACCTGGTGGAAGGAAAGGTACGGAGGATTGCCATGTTGGACATACAGCTCACATCCTGTGTATGTCCATATCCTCAGATGGCAAATACTTGGTGAGGACGCGGGACATTAAAGACTGAAGAGTAGCAGTGAGCTCTGAAAAAAGTTTAACCTGGTTCTCCTTTCAGGCCACTGGGGACATGAACAAGCTGATCATGATTTGGGAGGCTGAAACCTGCAAACATCTCTACAAGTTCACAGGACACAAAGGCCCCGTGTCGGTATGTCGCTTAACAAAAAGAGCAGCAAAGGATTTCACGGTGTAATTATTGTTACATTGTTGTTTGTTTTCCAGGGTATCTCGTTCAGGAAGGGTACTCACGACCTGTACAGCGCCTCACACGATCGCTCCGTCAAAGTGTGGAACGTAGATGAAAATGCCTACGTGGAGACTCTGTGAGTTAACGCAAATGCACACCCCGTGGGCAATTCATTAGGGACACAAAGAAAATGCTCCATTTTGATTGACACTGTCATGTCACAGACATATTCACCTTAGAGCAGGGGTAGGGAACCTATGACTCTAGAGCCAGATGTGGCTCTTTTGATGACTGCACCTGGCTCTCAGATAAATTTTAGCTGACATTGCTTAACACGATAAGTAATGAATAAATCCGCTGGTAATCACAGTATCAAAAATAACGTTCAAAATATAAAAAATTCTCATGCATTTTCATCCATCCATCCGGTTCTACCGCACCTGTTCAAGAAGTCGCATTAATGGTAAGAAGTATTTTATTTATTTTTGGCTAGCCTCAGAATAACAACGTTATTAAAAAGAATAATACTCTAAAAATGTTGGTCTTTCTTAAAAATGCACGCGTGTAGTTGTATTCAGTGTGAAAAAAAAAAAAAAAAGTTGTATGGCTCTCACAGAAATACTTTTAAAAATATTTGGCTTATATGGCTCTCTCAGTCAAAAAGGTTCCCGACCCCTGCCTTAGAGTGTTTAATATTGGGGTTTATGTTTCTAATGTTCTCACTAACTTTATATATTCATTCTGCATCGTTTATTGTGACATACGACACATCGCAGTAGTTCAAAACATGTAATGGTGGAATAAGGAAACAGAAAAATTGCAAACATTCTTACTGTCAGCTACTAGAAATACCTGATTTCTCACAAGGCGATTATCTAAAATTGTTTTTCTTTATGTTGTCACTGCAGCGCTTCACTTAACTACAGAGAGTAATATGTGTCTCTAAGCAAAACCTATTAGCTGGAGGCTTTGAATTTTGCATTTGCATAGTTACAATAATAATGTATTGCATAGGCACATATTACTTAATAACTTTAATATACAGTTTCACTCAAGTTTCACTCAAAACTTATTGTATTTTTTTAGTTTATAAACCTGCTCTTTGATGTTTTAAAAAAATATATATTGAATACATTTAATTATTTCACAAAAAATGTTCGTATAATGAATGTATATTATGTTTCTATAGTTTAGAGATTTTCTTGATAAATATATTCCCGTGGGAGGGATTGTGAAAGGCTAAGCATGACATTTTGCTTTTAAACTGAAAGGTTCAGCTTTACAGCAGGCATTTCTGTTGTGGTGATAGTATCATTATTGTCTTCACCATCAGCGTCATTATTATTACTTTTATTAGTAGTACTAGAATCTTTGGGCACCTCACCATTCTATTTCAATTCGGCGGTTACAATCAAATTATAAATCAATTGTTTACATGTTATCTATAATTACATTGTTTATTATTATATTATATTGCATATTGTTATTGTACGGTATATTATTATTGTATGTTGTAAATGTAATACATTTAAAGTTAAAATACCAATGATTGTCAAACACACACTAGGTGTGGGGAAATTATTCTCTGCATTTGACCCATCACCCTTATTCACCCCCCGGGAGGTGAGGGGAGCAGTGAACAGCAGCGGTGGCCACGCCCAGGAATCATTTTTGGTGATTTAACCCTGATTATGTCTACAAGGCTCCTCCTTTGGCTATTGACCGATGAAGTATTGCGTTTTTGAATGTTTGCGTGCGTGTCTTTTTAGTATGAACTGTAGTAGCCTGCTAAGTGATGAAATAAACGTCCCTACTTGGTGAGCAGGCATAGGCATCCTTGATTTAATTTCTGTGCCTTGTAAAACCACAGAATGTTCAGACGTTTTGGCCCCATTTACCATAAAGACTTGTGTCATCTGGCTACTCCTTCGTATTTATGCCTAAAAGTGTTAGGACCTCTAACCGCACTGTTTGGATATTATTGTCTCTCCTGACTTATTCATCTACTTGCTCATTTCTTCTTAGGTGGTCACTCTGTGCTGTAAAGTGGTTCCTATTAGTCTTCTGTTGAGGTGTAAAAAACATTAATTATTTTCTGGTTTTAATACTTCCTATCCAAGCTTGCTTAGTGCCGCGGATAGTATAGTTTGTCCTTTAATCCTCCCTTCTCTGTGTGTGTGTCCGTGCTAACACGTACCATTAAAAGAATGTTAGCTTATAGTTAGTTACAACCAAACCGAGAACTAACGTTTACAGAATTTAAGCAATACTGCATTTTAGCATCATCTGTATTAGTTTAACATACGTAAATAATCGATGTTTGGGCATTTGTCCATCGGTAACTGATGCACCAACATTCTAATCGAGATGCATTGGAGAATCCCTCATTTCTCCAACCTGTAATTGTTATCATTATCAATGTTTCAGCTGCTGTTTTTTCCCTGAGGGGCAAAGAGGCTTTTATTTATTCAAGTGGACGATTATTTGGAGGAAAAAAAGCAAATTGCATGTGTCGATCAAATGTATTTAATCTTTTTTGCTATCATTAGTCATTATCACGTTTTGTATCGTCCTAAAGCTTTGGCCATCAGGACGCCATCACTGGACTCGACAGTTTGAGCCGAGAGCGCTGCGTCAGCACCGGCGGGCGGGACCGCACCATGCGAGTGTGGAAAATCGCGGAGGAGTCGCAGCTTGTATTCAACGGACATGAGTAAGTGCGTATCTAGGGGCCACCAGCACAGGGACCGTGATTTCCTGTTTAATACTGCCATGCTTTTATTTTGAAGTTTGCGTTGCATTGAACATGCAGTGAATGTGTAAATGCTTTATTAGTTATGTTGTTTTTTAGTGATAATAAAGTCAATGATAATATTAGTTGACCTTTTTTCCTTAGTGTTTGACATCATTTATGTCGACATCAATTTAAGTGGGAACTTCTCAGTCCGAAGAAGAATGCAGTGGACCGTGACTTGTCAACAAATGGACATAATGATGAAATATCACCATGTCTGTTTGTTGCAGGGGTTCTATTGATTGTGTCCAGCTGATTAACGAGGAGCACATGATCACGGGCGGGGACGACGGGTATGCGATGGCACCATCAACATGACTACAAATCCGTGTTTTGTCAACGCATTGTTGCTTAATGTCTTTAGCTCGGTGTCTATTTGGAACGTCAACAAGAAGAAGCCGCTCAGCACGGTAAAGCAGGCTCATGGTTGCCGTGGTGACGCCGGACTGGAGCAGCCTCACTGGGTGGCCGCTGTGGCCGCGCTTCAGAACTCCGACGTTGTAGCCTCAGGTGCTTCTGGCTGTGAGAGTACACACCGTACACACAAACACACACACACACACACACAGGGACATTGATTAAAGATTCAAAATGAATGCAAAAACATTCAGTAAATATCTTGCTACATGTTTGGTTGCTGAGTATTAATGTCCATGCTTCACAGGTTCCAGCAACTCTCAGGTGCAGCTGTGGAAGTGCGGTCAGAATTATCGAGGACTGCAGCCTCTCTTTAGCATCCCCTTGGTAAATAAACTTTACTCCAAATATCTTCCTCTAACGCCGGTGCTTAATTTGTGTCCTCCTTTTCTTTCCTGCTCAGGTGGGTTTTGTCAACAGCCTGAAGTTTTCACACTCTGGTCAGTTCTTGGTGGCAGGAGTAGGACAGGAACACAGGTATTTCATGCTGCCGTTTCCATAGCAACCACCTTTTATACACCAGTGTCCACTAGATGGCACTTTTGTCCTTTGTCCTCAGGGGGAAATGTGTTACTTGGTAAACACTTACTATTCAGGATTTAACTTGTGGTCATTACACTTACACCATTTTTATTAGTAGTTATTATTCATGAATTGGTATGATCAATAATTATACATGAACTGATTATTATTAATAGTTATTAAATATTTTTAGTTATGAAATTATTATTATTGGTGTTATTCCTTTTTAAGTATCATTATCTGTCATTATTGATTTATTACTGTAAGTAATTTTAATAGTTAAATTTTCTAAAGTTATTTTATTACTGTTAGTTATTGGTTATTCAATTATTATTATTCATGTACTTTCATACTTAGATGAAATGTATATTAGTGTCTTAGTTAATTTATGAATATTTAGTTACTCATTGGTTGGTTATACAATTATTACTATTAATTAATAGTATTATTCATGTATTAGTAATTTTTCATCTATTATTTAGCATTAAATTATTCTTTTAATTTTTATTCATGGCAGCCCGGGGCCAATACACTTGGACAAGTAGATTTTGTGCTGCCACTTTCGCGCTTGCTCATAAACACTTCATGATGGGACTGTCTGAATTCAGCTTGTTGTAACAAGTGTGTACAGTAGATTGCATCATAGGTCCCTTTCTTCCATCCATCCATTTTCTTAATTAACAGAAGTCATAGCAGGGGTCAATGTTGCCAACCTAGAAACGATAACCCATATATGTACAGTACTTTTTAGCAAGTTTTACAAATGTACAGTATTTTTTAGCGAGTATTACAAGTTTGTTCAGTGTTTGGAGCAAGTTTTACAAGGGTACTGTATATTTAGCAAGTATTATACATGTGTACTGCATATTTAGCAAGTACATATATGTACCGTATATTTTGCAAATATACATGTGTACAGTATTTTTAGAAATTATGACACATACGGTATATCTATTATTTTAGCAAGTGTTGCACATACTGTATATGTACATTATTTTAGCAAGTATTCTGTATGTACGGCATTTTAGCAAATATTTTTAGCAAGTAATATGCATATCAAAAACACTCACAGGTTTGCGATTTTAAAAAAGGGCCAGAGAAGAAAGTTATTTAGCATTTCTAAGCATATTTGTTTGCTTTCATGTTTTTTCTCTCTTTTATGCAAATTAGACAAAGATGTTGAGCTCGGATGAAGAATACATGAATGAAAATGTGTCAATAACTTGATGCTAGAATGCATGCCAGATATAAAATGTCCTACAAGCTGTTCTTACTTCATACAGGTTGGGTCGATGGTTGCGATTTAAAGAAGCCCGCAATGGAATTTGTATTATTCCTCTTCCAAGGAAACTTTCTATCCAAGAAGAAGAAAATCTGGACAACTGAACTTTTCTTTTTTACATTAAAGGCTCCTCAAAAACATACATTGGCATTTATTTCTTACTGCCAGTGCTTTCAAGTAATACCTAAATGTGACTAGCACACTCACTGGCTGTATTGACTGTGTAGTTACTTAACGGACCAATCTGCTAGACTAAAGTCACTATATTTGCACTGCAAAGGAAATGTATAGCAAATATATTTAATTTTTGAACAAATTTTTCAATTGAAAGAAATGTGAGAGATACAACCCAGTTAAATGTGCTGAATAGTAAACGAGAAAAGAAAATATACTTTAGCTGGGGCGCTAAAATCAAAATCCTACAGAATTTTACTGCAAAATTCTGGCAACGGAGCTACCGGTTTTGTTATTTTAATCTACACATCTGACAAAGCAGTGAATTGTGTATTATATTTATAGCTGGGGGTGGGTCAGAGGTGCAATCACCTCCAGCAACAATAAATAAACACAAATAATTAGTGTGGAGCATTTTGATATTCCAAAAAAAGTGGTTTATTTCCATGAGTTTGAGAAAAGCACATACAGTATATAACACATCTAATTTTATACATGACGTCACCAGGGTTCACGTTGGAACACATGGTGTGAATCATGAAGTTTACTGCGCACAACAACAATGACCAGTTAGGACAAGGCACGGTGCAAAGTCACATGACCCTGTTCTCAACACAATTTAATACCAAAATGTATGATTCAAATCATGTGGTTTTATTTACTTTTTTTTTTTTATTCAAGTGGTTGACTTCTTGTTTACACTTGTCAACATCTTTCTTAAACCTTGGCCGTACAGTCAAGTCATGTCAGCCACAGTTTGACCCTGGAACAGATTATTTCTGCAACAGATGCCTAACTTTTTGTACGATTTCCTACTAAATTGTTGCAAAACACGTCGAGCACATCTAAGTGCCAACATATAAGAGCATATTAAAACTGTACTCATCTATGGCAAGAAATTTGTGTCTTTGTATGCAACCAAACAGGTTTTGTAAAATGTATTATTTTCAAAGAAAATACAAGTTTTGGTTACAACTCAACTGTTAAAGAACCTTTTTATTGGTCAGTATTTCTCCTCTTGTATGCTTCCATTGCCTGAAGAGCTATGCCGGCCCGTCTGAAGTCTAGAACTCCTGGTAGGGCCACCTAGGGCAGACAGGTCGACGGGTAGAGGCCAAACGAAGAGAAGCCAAGCTGGTCCTCCAGGGTGGGGGTTGGGCAATGGGCTAGTTTTTCATTCCCAGAAAAACAAATTTACTAGAAAAACAGATAAAAAAGAACAGGTTTCGGAGTACTGACTTGCCAGGTTCCTGAGGATGACAACGTCCACCAGAGCGTACTGGCCTCATTGGATCAAAGCCGAATTGAAGCCCATCGGCTGTTGACGTCACTTACCATACCTCGACGCAGGGGTAAGCAACCCGCAGCTCTCGGGCTCCATGCCATCCGGGGGGGCTCCCTGGAGCATTTTGTTTAAAAGTATTGAAATGGAAAAAGATGGGGGGGAAATATTTTTTTTGATTTGGTATGTTTTTTGCTTGAGGACAAACATGACACAAACCTTCCCAATTGTTAAAAAGGCCACTGTTTAATATGTTTGTGTGTATGCTTCACTGATGAGCGAATTTGGTGAACATCGTTTTGTCCTACTATTTTTGGCGGTTCTTGAACTCACCATAGTGTGAAGTGAATTATATTTATATAGCGCTTTTCTCAAAGTCACTAAAAGTGCATGACTGTATCAATGCTAACATGCAATTGAGGCTAGCTGTATGTACATATTGCGTCATTATGACTCATGTGTAGGTATATTTGAGCTCATTTAATATCCTTTTATTCTCTTTGTATATAATTAAGTTTTGCATGTCTCATGACATATTATCTGTATGTTATATTTGCTGCATTTCAGATAGTTGTTTGTGTGCCATGTTGTTCCAGACCACAGCAAACATTACATTGCTTGCCAAAGATTGTAATAAATCCATTAGAGGAAGATAGCCTGCCGTTTTCTTTAACTTGGACACACACATCTATACCTTTGGCGATTCATAGCCAGAAATTTCCAGGAGTTATCTCACCCTCTGAGTAGCCTCTGATTAACTAATGGTTTCTAATGTTGTAAAAATATCTACAATAAATATTACATTTCAACATTTCTGTCTGTTCAACCTGCAACACATAGTTATTTTGATAGTAGGCCAATATAGACACATCATGTGTCAACTTTATTATAACGCTTATATATGACTTTTAAAGTGATAGTAGGCTATTATAGCTAAAACAGACACGTATGTCATGTGTTGCCTTCGTTATAAAACTCATATAAGGCTTTTCATTTTTTTGCAGCTCCAGACGGATTAATTTTTTTGTATTTTTGGTCCGATATGGCTGTCTCAACGTTTTGGGTTGCAGACTCCTGCCTTAACGAATTGTAAATATAGGAAACTGGAATGTTAGAACAATGCACGTGATTGGGAATACAGAACAAGTAGCAAAAGCGAGGAACGACTATGAAATGGATGATCTGGGTATCAGTCAATTTCCGTGGACTGAATTAGATCAAATGGAATTAACGATTGGTGAAACTGTCATTTTTTCTGGCAGAGAAGAAAAATACTTGGCAGTGGGGTAGAAATAATGATGTCAATGGAGACCCATAAACAAACATAACTGCAAGGTTCTACTCTAAGTTCATTCAATTGAAAATTATTCATGTGTATGCATCAACCTTTGTGGCGGATAAAGAAGCAAAAGATGAGGTTTATGAAAAACTACAAAATGTGGTGGGAAAAGATGAACAAACATGATATGGTGCTAACTACTGTAGACTTGAATGCAAAAGCTGGAGCAATCAACAAAGATAACAATAAAGATCAATCAATCAAAGAGAACAAAGATTCCCATGACTGAATCATGGGAATTTAGGGAACTGGTACCATCAATGAAAACGGAGAAGGACTGGTTGACGTATATGGTATGAACAATTATGTCATTACATAAACATTATTTCCACATAAGAATAGCCACAAAAACACATGGACTTCACCAAATAAAAGACCAACAAATTAATATGATCAAATATTAGTGAACCAAAGATACATATCGTCAGCTACAAATACCAGAGGAGTGAGAGAGGCCAATGTTGGCTGCCGTCACAGACTTGTCTGAACAAGGATTAAATTGAAATTGATGCGACAAAAGCATAAATCAAGTACAAGGACAAAATACGATGTCGTGGAACTACAGGATAGTGCTGTCAAAAGCAAGTTTAGCCTAGAACTCTGAAGAACCGGATATAGAAACAAAGTGGGACCATTTTGTCCAAATTTACAACCAGACTGCAAAGGAATTTATTGGAACCAAAATACAGAACCAAAAAACCATGGACAAGTTCCGAATCTTAGAAGAAAAGGTAGAAGAAATGAAACAACTCAAAACTCCATCCATCCATCCATCCATCTTCTTCCACTTATCCGAGGTCGGGTCACGGGGGCAGCAGCCTAAGCTGGGAACCCAGACTCTCCTCTCCCCAGCCACTTCGTCCAGCTCTTCCCAGTGAATCCCGAGGCGTTCCCAGGCCAGCCGGGAGACATAGTCTTCCCAACGTGTCCTGGGTCTTCCCTGTGGCCTCCCACCGGTTGGAGATGCCCGAAACACCCCCCTAGGGAGGCGTTCGGGTGGCATCCTGACCAGATGCCCGAACCACCTCATCTGGCTCCTCTCGATGTGGATGAGCAGCGGCTTTACTTTGAGCTCCTCCCGGATGACAGAACTTCTCACCCTATCTCCAAGGGAGAGCCCCGCCACCCGGCGGAGGAAGCTCATTTCGGCGCTTCTACCCGTGATCTTATCTTTTCGGTCATAATCCAAAACTCATGGCCATAGGTGAGGATGGGAACGTAGATCGACCGGTAAATTGAGAGCTTTGCCTTCCGGCTCAGCTCCTTCTTCACCACAACGGATCGATACAGCGTCCGCATTACTGAAGACGCACCGATCCGCCTGTCGATCTCACGATCCACTCTTCCCTCACTCGTGAACAAGACTCCGAGGTTCTTGAACTCCTCCACTTGGGGCAGGGTCGTCTCCCCAACCCGGAGATGGCACTTCACCCTTTTCCGGGCGAGAACCTTGGACTCAGACTTGGAGGTGCTGATTCTCATCCCAGTCTCTTCACACTCGGCTGCGAACCGATCCAGTGAGAGCTGAAGATACTGGCCAGATGAAGCCATCAGAACCACATCATCTGCAAAATGCAGAGACCTAACCAAACTCAAAACTGACAGTACTAAATCCAAAATAGAAACAACTAACACAGGAGGAGTACAGAGCGAAAGACAAAGAAGTAAAGAGAAGTATTAGAAAAGACAAAAGGCCATGGATTGAAGATCTAGCAAGTGACGCCTAAAGAGCAGGAGATAAAGGACGTTTGAAATCGCACTATGAAATAACTAAAACATAATGCAATGACAAACCATTAAGTGTGAGCAGGGGCACCGCTATGGATTTTGGGCCCCATGAAAAGAATCTTTACAGGGCCCCCAACACATAATTTCATATAATTTCATCATCATTAGGGGCCTCTCTGGCCCCCCCTCCATCATGGGCCCCTAGAATCTGTCTCCTTTACCCCAAACCCCTCCCCCTTTTCGGCGCCCCTGAGTGTGAAAAACCAGCAAGGAAACATAATTACAGATGATGATGGAAGGAAAGACATGTGGGAAGAACACTTTGAAGAGATACTTAATGCCCACAAACCCAGTGGAAATCAGCCAGGAGAACTATGCTGAGATAGAAGAGACTATTAACATAAACCCCAAGAGATGAACTGTGCAGTCAGAAAGTTGCAGAATGGTAATGCAGGTGGCTTTGATATGATCACTCCAGAATATTTGAATTGTGACAAAGGCATCAACCAACAAACGTCAGAGTAGCATCAGTGATATTTGGAATCTGGTAAACAACAACAAGTGATTGGAAGAAGGGTCTGATTGAGAAAATACCAAATAAAGGAAACTTGCGGAAATTGGAGGGAGGAAACATTCTTAAGCAAAGCAAGCAAAGTGCTTGCAAGATTCATCGTCAACAGAATTCAAACAGGAATTGACGAAAAGCTTAGACCACAAGAAGGTGGATTAAGAGACGGCAAAAGTACAACTGAACACATTTTCAACTTGAGGAACATTATTGAGCAGCCCGTCAAGTGGCAAAAATCTCTATATACATTTGGTCGACTTTGAGAGAGCACTCGATTTGATTCATGGGGAAAGTTTGTGGGCGATCATAAATCATAGTTACAGTGGGGCAAAAAAAGTATTTAGTCAGCCACTTATTGTGCAAGTTCTCCCTATTAAAATGATGACAGAGGTCTGTAATTTTCACTATGGCCAAGACCAAAGAGCTGTCAAAGGACACCAGGAAAAGAATTGTAGAACTGCACCAGACTGGGAAGAGTGAATCTACAATAGGCAAGCAGCTTGGTGTGAAAAAATCAACTGTGGGAGAAATTATCTGGAAATGAAAGCCATACAAGACCACTGATAATTTCCCTCGATCTGGGGCTCCACGCAAGATCTCATCCCGTGGGGTCAAAATGATCATGAAAACGGTGAGCAAAAATCCCAGAACCACACGGGGGGACCTGGTGAATGACCTGCAGAGAGCTGCGACCAAAGTAACAAAGGTTACCATCATTAACACACTACGCCAACAAGGAATCATATCCAGCAGTGCCGGACGTGTCCCCCTGCTTAAGCCAGTGCATGTCCAGGCCCGTCTGAAGTTTGCCAGAGAGCACATGGGAGAATGTCATGTGGTCAGATGAAACCAAAATAGAACTTTTTGGTATAAACTCAACTCGTCGTGTTTGGAGGAAGAAGAATACTGATTTGCATCCCAAGAACACCACACCTACTGTGAAACATGGGGGTTGAAACATCATGCTTTGGGGCTGTTTTTCTGCTAAGGGGACAGGAAGATTGATCCGTGTTAAGGGAAGAATGAATGGGGCCATGTATCATGAGATTTTGAGCCAAAACCTCCTTCCATCAGTGAGAGCTTTGAATGGTTGACCAAATACTTATTTTCCACCATAATTTAAAGATAAATTATTTGAAATTCTTACAATTTGAATTCATGGATTTTTTTTCCACATTCTGTCTCTCACAGTTGAAGTGTACCTATGATGAAAATTACAGACCTCTGTCATCAATTTAAGTGGGAGAACTTGCACAATAAGTGGCTGACTAAATACTTTTTTTGCCCCACTGTATGGTGGAGCTGCTGTGTTCAGATAGTATTAGACAACCATGAATCAACACGTTGGTTTAAAGTGAAAACAGGCGTCAAGTCTGGATTGTTGTTCCTTCTCATCATTGTCTGAGAGACCACCCGGACCAACAACACTAGAATCAGGTGGCAAATGATGTCAAAACTGGAAGATCTGGATTTTGCAGACGATATTGCCTTGTTGTCGTCAACACATTGACAGGTGCAGAGTAGAATAAATACAATGTTAAGGCAAGCCAAAAGAGTTGGACTAAATCAATCAATTAATGTTTATTCATATAGCCCTAAATCACCAGTGTCTCAAAGGGCTGCACAAACCACAAAACAAACCACAACGACATCCTCGGTAGAGCCCACATAAGGGCAAGGAAAATTCACCCCAGTGGGACGTCGGTGACAGTGACAATGATGACTATGAGAAACCTTGGAGAGGACCGCATATGTGGGCAACCTCCCCACCCTAGGGGACCGAAAGCAATGGATGTCAAGCGGGTTTAACAAGATACTGTGAAAGTTCAATCCATAGTGGATCCAACACAACCGTGAGAGTCCAGTCCAAAGTGGATCCAACACAGTAGCGAGAGTCCCGTCCATAGTGGAGCCAGCAGTAAACCATCCTAAGCAGAGGCGGATCAGCAGCGCAGAGATGTCCCCAGCCGATACACAGGCGAGTGGTCCATCCTGGGTCCCGACTCTGGACGAGCGAGAAAAAGAAAGGAGAAAAGGAAAAGAAGCGGCAGATCAACTGGTCTAAAAAGGGGGTGTATTTAAAGGCCAAAGTATACAAATGAGTTTTAAGGTAAGACTTAAATGCTTCTACTGAGGTAGCATCTCGAACTGTAACAGGGAGGGCATTCCAGAGTACTGGAGCCCGAATGGAAAACGCTCTATAACCCGCGGACTTCTTTTGGGCTCTGGCAATCACAAATAAGCCGGATTCCTTTGAACGCAAATTTCTTGCCGGGCCATATGGTACAATACAATCGGCAAAATAGGATGGAGCTAGACCGTGTAGTATTTTATACGTAAGTAGTAAAACCTTAAAGTCACATCTTAAGTGCACAGGAAGCCAGTGCAGGTGAGCCAGTACAGGCGTAATATGATCAAACTTTCTTGTTCTTGTCAAAAGTCTAGCAGCCGCATTTTGTACCAACTTTTAATCTAGCATTAATCTTTTAATGCTAGACATGGGGAGACCCGAAAATAATACGTTACAGTAATCGAGACGAGATGTAACAAACGCATGAATAATGATCTCGGCGTCACTAGTAGACAAAATGGAGTGAATTTTAGCGATATTACGGAGATGAAAGAAGGCCGTTTTAGTAACATTCTTAATGTGTGACTAAAACTAGAGAGTTGGGTCGAAGATAATACTCCGACGAGTCGTTTTGTTTAATTGTTTGGTTGTAAAATGTTAAAGTTGTATTATTAAATAGAGGTCGGTGTCTAGCAGGACCGATAATCAGCATTTCCGTTTTTTTGGCGTTGAGTTCCAAAAAGTTAGCGGACATCCATTGTTTAATTTCATTAAGACACACCTCCAGCTGACTACAATCCGGCGTGTTGGTCAGCTTTAGGGTCATGTAGAGTTGGGTGTCATCAGCATAACAGTGAAAACTAACACCGTATTTGCGTATGATGTCACCTAGCAGCTTGTAGATGCTGAAGAGTGCAGGGCCAAGGACCGAACCCTGGGGAACTCCACTTGTTACCTAAATATAGTCCGAGATCACATTGTTATGGGAGACGCACTGCCTCCTGTCAGTAAGATAGGAGTTAAACCAAGACAGGGCTTAGTCTGACATAAAGATCAATGAAAAAAACACTAAGATGTTGAGATTGAACATCGGAAATAATGACACTATTAAATTGAAGATGAATTCGCTTGTCTCTGTGAAGTTGTGAGCAAGGAGGGCAGAAGTGGAAAAAATATGAATAGCAGTTTAAATAAAGCAAATACAGCAATTACAAAACTAAATATAATTTGGAAGTCAAATCAGATTAGTAAGAAAACTAAAATCAAACTCTACAAAGCTACAGTCTGACCTGTTTTACAGTATGGATGTGAGGGCTGGAACAAAAATGATGAGTAGAAACAGAAAGTGCTTCTCCTCGTTGCAGAACCTCCTCAATATTGGTCACCGTAATTTTCTGAACATCCTGTAGCTCTGTGTGGAAACTGATTCTTTCCAATTCAAATGTCTTAACAGAATAATGAAGATCTGTTGACCAAAAATAATTTCAGTTGATGAACTCAATAAAGTGACCCAAATTAGCAGAATATGACAGGAATTAAAAAAGAGAAGTTGGAAATGCATTGGTCACGTAGTCCATCCATCCATTTTCTACTGCTTGTCCCTTTCGTGGTCGCAGAGAAAGCCAAATAACACCCATTGCATAATAGCCTAGACATGGCTGTGACTGGGACTACTTACATAGATACTGACCAATAAAAAGGCTTCCAACATTGTTTTTAGGAAGTTTGATGTTGCCTCATAGCCAAAAAAAGATATTCAACCAAAAAAAGTCATAACCCCCAAAAATTGTAGTAATTCCCTCCCAAAAAAAATGCGACCAAAAAAAATGGATTCTAACCAAAAAAATTAACAATTTAAAAACCCCAAAATGGTTTTATAAGGTGAATCAGTAAGAGTAACCCAAAAAAAACATTAAAAAAACCCCAAAACTATTTATAACAAAACAAATATTTGTGACCCCCAAAAAAGTGCAACCAAAAGAACTAATTGATAACCAAAACAAATTTAACAAAAAATATTTTCAAGCAAAAAATGATGGATAGCCAAAAAACTATTTATAACCAAAACAATATTTGGAACCCCTCAAAAAATTGCAACCAAAAAAGTGATTATTGAGCCACAAAATAATTTTCTATAAAAAAATAATTATTATAACAATTTTGATTTATAACCCAGAAAATATTTATACTACATAAAATGAGTCGCAACAAAAAAACATATTTATAAGCAAAAAAAGGTTTATAATAAAAAATAAAAAGGATTCATTACCAAATAAAAGTATTTGTAACAATAAAAAAATGATTAGCAACCAAAATATTTTTGGGGGGAAATTAACTGGCAATTTTGAATCCATTTTTATTGTATTGTATATTTTTTTTAAATATTTTTTTGGTCGCAAATTATTTTTTGGTTGCGTAACAAGACACAAATATCTCATCCCAACTTTTGCTGCACGCCATGGCGACCTGGCCTCACTGAGGACAGCGGAAGGTTCTCACAAAGAGGAAGTTGTGGAGTCCAGCACCTCACGGCCGTTACAAACCGCTGGCACGTAGTTTGAAGCCGACCCTGAGAGCACACAAAGTCTTGGTCAAGTTTCTGTCCAATTGGCAGAAAATGTGTTTACCTTTGGAGTAACTGGAGCTGGGGGCGGAGGCGGAGGCGGAGGCAGAGGCGGAGGCGGAGGCCGACACGGTGGCACTGAAGCGGTTGGTTGTGACCCGCAGCGTGGACACGTTCTTCTGAGGCTGGAACAGGATGATGTGGATCTTAGGAGCGAAGAGGCAGCCCAGAACCACAGAGCCGCTCAGACTGACCGAGATGCACATGGTGGTGGTCTGCACCTGCACACGCAAAACAAGATGGCCGCAGAACACACCTGTTTATTCACACAGATCACCTGATTTAAGTGTTGAATTTATTTAAAAAATTCTAAAATATTTATTTTTTCTAAGAATAATTTAATAATAATTTCCAAACATCCTGGAAATTAAATTATTTTTTTACAAGTTCATTTTCCCCCCAAATTTCCACTTTGATATTACTGTTTTCATCTTATTTCAACCCTTTCACATTAAAACATTATGTTTGTTATTATACACCACAAAAATTCACAGTTTTTCCGGATTTTCTACTTTTCCGTCACACTTATTGTTAGAATAATTATGTATAAATTATCACACAACTCTTATGCATAAAGTCCGTTGCTATTGTGCTAAAGCTGTACTTTTTCTATCCCTGCAAGGACAAAACTTCTTGTCTGAGGGGTGGCCTCAGCCGCTGATGTTATCTTTGTTTTAGCCCGCTAACAGCCAAGGACTTCAAGGACCTTAACGAAGATAAGATGACAGCACACAGACGAAGCAGAGACAAGGTAATCACAAGGCCCCAGCACATTCCGTCATGTATTGTGCGTACTGGAAGCTGCTTTGCTTGAAGTGTGTGGCCACTCCTTTTAGAGCTGGCCTCAGTGATGTAACCAGGGACCTCCCAAATAAATAGAGAAGCGGGTGGGACTGTTAGCTCAGAGCGTGGTGGGAGATTGTAACTGAGCGTGCAATCCCAAACATCTCTCCTCATTGAGCGAAAATGAAGTCTGTCTCTGCATGATTCCTTGCTTCTTGTCTGTTTACCAGATGTCATCAGTATTTGAACCTGACACTTATTCTGTATTCAACAGTTTTACTACTTCCACAATATTAATGAATTGCTAGCATGATTACGTTAGCATGCTAAATCTTTAATCACATAATTTGGGACCTAATAATTTGTGCTAGAATGCTATAACGATCGCTAACGTGGCAACATGAGCGTTCTAGCATGTTAACCAACTAACATAAGCGTGCATTTTTTTTTCAGATAATTTTGATACTTGATGCATGCTAACTGATAGCATGCTAACATTGCTTGCTATTTTATCATATTTTTCTGGTGCAATCATATATTTAACTACTTTGTGCATGTAAGTGTTTACATGTTAGCATAGTAACGTTAGCATACTAGCTTTTTTTTAATCTCACTTTGCAATGCCAAAATGCATACGTTTTGTTACCTCATGCTATCTAGCCAGCGTGCAAACTGTTAGCATGTCAGTTCAACTTCAGCATTTCAGCAGGATTACATTTTCTAGTTACAATTTAAGTTAAAGTACCAATGATTGTCACACACATACTAGATGTGGCGAAATTATTCTCTGCATTTGACCCATCACCCTTGATCACCCCCTGGGAGGTGAGGGGAGCAGTGGGCAGCAGCAGTGCCGCGCCCTGGATACATTTATGGTAATTTAACCCCCAATTCCAACCGTTGATGCTTAAGCACTGGAAATACTGTATATCTATGCCAATATTTACTGCACTTTTTACCCTTTTATACCTTTTTGGTCTTCATGTCCTGCATTCTGTGTGTGATAATTATATACATATACATTTCAATCCAAATCATAATGCAAATACTAAATCAAAAATGCAATGAAACATTCTCATGCAGAATATAATCTCATTGTGACACAAACGTTAATATGAATACGAATTATTCCTATAAAAACCGAACTATGTAATGATACACATTAAAAGATGTAATCATCAAAGAATAATTATTATTATTATCATCATCATATTATATATTATTTTAAAACATATATAAAACATTTGCATTATATTCAGACAAGAATTATTGCGATAAAAAAACATTTTTGTAGCAAGAATTGGTTTAAATAAAGAATCAATTCGGTCAACCCAAGAATCGGAATTGAATCTTGAGTTGTTGAAAGTATGTTTGGGTACTGAATTTGGTACTTTTAAATGTACCAAACGAATTCTGTTGATCCTCCCGGATACTGATTCACGTAAAATCATATTTCCATAACTTTGTTGCATGCAACTTCACTTCTGCTTGCAGACTCAAACATTCCTATTCAGAGTGGACTGCCTCAAAGTAATGTAGACGTTTTCCATGCCAACATAGCAAGTATGCCTGATAGAAATGTAAAACTCCACTTTTCAAAATAGCGCCATGCTAATTTACATTGGCTATCCCATACACATGCTGCTAAAATGTTACTGTAGAAGTCTCCTTCTAGTAGGGTGGGTGAATTACTCACTTCAGCTGGATACCGGTGTTCTGATTCAACAACTGCTTTTATTTTGTCATCAAGCACTTGCATGACACACAACATTTCAGTCCTGTTTTGTCTCATGCTCTCCAAGTCTCTCTCCAAATTTCCCCTCCTCTCCTGCACCCGGCCGCTCACTCTTAAAGACAAAAGATGATTAGATTAACACGTACCACCTGTGAAATCTAATCACCTGTCAGCACCACGGACAGCGGCGGTGACTTTTACTCCCGCAGACAGACATTTTGAATTTTGAACACTTATTATACATTACATTTCTTATATTATCAAGTATGTATTAAAAATCCTATGTTAAGCAATGTTTTGAAAAAAATACCAATTAAAATGTAAATTTAATGTAACAATACTATATATATACTATACATTATAATTAAGAATGCATATACAGGAGTGCATATACAGTGTGTGTGTGCGTGAAATGGAAATTGAGGGTCATGTTAGTCACATTTCAACCTCTAATGTGAGCTGACTGTTGGGGTCACGTGACCGCAATTCCTCTTCCTTCGCCATTGGATAGCCCCGCAGTGCACGAGACAACTTCCAAGTGCACGTGCAGCGGTAGGTCACATAGAAACATACCGTCAATGCTATATAAAGTGAACGTCTTTCTTTTTAAAAAAAAATTCATTTTTAACGTAATTCCTCAAATAGTGCTCAAATACTCAACTGCAGAGAGCACTTGGCCTTTTTTTGAATGCCGTTAGAGGCGGAACCAATTTCTATAGTTGGCTTGAGGCGACTTTATTAGGCTACACATGACACTGATTATAAAGATGATCACCTGTTTAATTAGGTGGTTGCTTTCAACATACTTTGTCTAAACAAAAACAATAAGAAGTAGAAATACTACATAAAGATAATAATAATAAAACCCCTTTTTTAAAACCACCTTACTACCGACTGAATAGCTGCTGTGAGACAATAATACTGTATGTACAGTACAGGAAGTCTGTCAAGTCCGCAAATAATTAACTTACACTGCACAAATGGTTCAAATTGATTATGTTAACAAATTAATTAATTTATTATTACATTAACAGTAATTAAAATTAAATAATTAATCAATTAAAAAAATCACTATAGTTAAATAACAGTGGCACATAAATATAATTTAACAAACACAATAAATAATTTGAATAATATATAAATAAAATATACTACAATTAATGTACTGTAATTAAAATGATTAACATTGATATTTTGGAGATTGTATAATATAATGTTGTGGAGGGAGGTGTGGCCAGCGCTGCTTGCAGGAGCCAAAGTCACCGCCTCTGTCCATGGCACTGAGAACAGAGTGCCATCAGATGGGGCGTGGCAGTGTTGACGGCGAGACACAGCTGAACAGATAATTAGATCTCGCGGGTGGTGCAAGTTGTCTAATCATCTATTGTCTTTAACAGTAAGAGGCCGAGAACAGGAGGGGAGAGAGGATATGGAAGTGACTGAAAAGTCACATCCTGCTGTACAAAAATTTAATAAAATCTATGTACATCAAAACCGGGTTAAAAACTGCATGCTTGGCTCCTGTGCCGTGTCTAACAGTGGAACTGCTGGGAAGCAACTTCCACAAATGTATTGCAGACTTCAGAGACAGACACGCTGTATATTTTTAACCAACTTTATTGATGCATTTTAGTTGGACTGACTAGAAATAGGTTTGTCTTGAAATTTATATGCTCTTTAAAACTTCAAATAATCGGCAATTAAAGTATGTTAATGTAATCAAAATGTTCAGCTAATATGCTCTTCAAAATTGAAAAGGATTTGCAAATCATTGTAATCTTTTTTATGTACAATTTACTCGTGTCAACTTCACTGGTTTTTGGGTTTTGTAATTAAGTGTGAATAAAGGCTGCAATTCATCAAGACGAAGTGAAATTATCTTGAATTGTTTCACAATTGTAGAATTAATACCATCCATCCATCCATGTTCTACCGCTTGTCCCTTACGGGGTCGCGGGGGGCGCTGGTGCCTATCTCAGCTACAATCGGGCGGAAGGGGGGGTACACCCTGGACAAGTCGCCACCTCATCGCAGGGCCAACACAGATAGACAGACAACATTCACACTCACATTCACACACTAGGGCCAATTTAGTGTTGCCAATCAACCTATCCCCAGGTGCATGTCTTTGGAAGTGGGAGGAAGCCGGAGTACCCGGAGGGAACCCACGCATTCACGGGGAGAACATGCAAACTCCACACAGAAAGATCCCGAGCCTGGATTTGAACCCAGGACCGCAGGAACTTCGTATTGTGAGGCAGACGCACTAACCCCTCTCCCACCGTGAAGCCCCAGAATTAATACCGTTACCTCTTAAATTGTGCAGCATTAACTTTTGACTTGAAATGTTACACACAGATTCACAAAACAATCAACTGTGACGTTGGTGTCGAACTATTGCAGAATTTGCTGCACCCCTTCAGGGTGCTGTCAAGCAAACACGTGTATATTTTGTTCAAGGTTGGGTGAAAAACATGGCCGCCATCAAGCAAAGAGGCATATATTTTGGTACATGACGCGTTTAACACCAACATGCTGACGTTTACATGCTCCGTTTTTTTTTTAACCGATTTTGCAGGTGTGCTTTTCAGAGTTAAATATTTTAGTACTTTACGCATGCTGTCTCATACTTGCTAAACTTGAGACCTCAGAATTTGGGTGTTGACAGGGGTGGGGTGTGTATAAATATATATATATATATATACATGTATATATATATATATATATATACACATATATATATATATATATATATATATATATATATATATATATATATATATATATATATATATATATATATATATATATATATATAATATATGTTCATCAATGAGTATATCCGTTCGGCCACCATGTTCAATGGCGAAGTCTGATCTACAAAATTTGCAGGCAGCATACTCCTTCCCCTTCGAGCTGTCCCGGATGAACTGAAATTCTTTTTTCCAATCATTTTGGACCTTGCAAGCATACTTCTTATTCTTACTCGTCATTGCCATGTCTCTTCGTTCTTCTGCTTCGTCTCTGTTATGTTTTTGGACATTACTACTTGCCGTAGTTTTGAAGCAATGCATGATGGGAATCCGGATGTTGCGTGTCAGTGTATTAACGTGCCGGCTGGAATAAACACGCTGAGAAATAGCTCCATGCCTGCCTACTTTATGGGTTATAGATAAACCTATGGATAATGGATATATACATAATAGTCTCCTTTTCAGGTGAGAGAGGACGCTAAAGGCAGTGCCTTAAAGGCACGCCCCCAATATTTTTGTCCGGGTGGAAATCGGGAGGAATTCGGTAGAATGGTTGCTCTGGGAGATTTTCGGCAGGGGCACTGAAATTCGGGAGGGTTGGCAAGTATGTGCTAACATGCTGATATTAGCATGCTAGCGTTTTAAACACATTAGGCATGATGAATGCTTACAGTTGGCTTTTTTTTTCTTTTTTTTTTTAGCAATTTGTGCAAGCATAAACCTCAGCAGGGCGGTTTTTGCTATGGACAACGTGGGCCACAGCCCATGGTGCAATTTATGTGACATGTAAAAA
Organism: Nerophis ophidion; assembly: GCF_033978795.1. Lineage (NCBI taxonomy): Eukaryota > Metazoa > Chordata > Actinopteri > Syngnathiformes > Syngnathidae > Nerophis > Nerophis ophidion. Next base: position 40,563,450 of record NC_084626.1, read on the forward strand.
ATAAAAAAATAAAATTAACAATGTGGACGAACTCACCAGTTGTAATGACCGTTATAATAGAGAAGAGGGACATTTTCCACCCGGTCTTTCAAAAAACAGAGGTGCAATTTTCCTCCTTTTCCGAAAAGCACTGGTGCAGGTTATTAACATGTCCGCCAATTTTACCCAATAGGCTGGCACATTTACGACTCGGTTTTTATAAAGAACTCCAGGCGGAAATAAGTGTATACTCCGAGGGGGATAATCAGTGGACCAAAACAGACCCCCAATTTACCGCCTTTTGTCTAAAAACGATGACCAAGCTGCCAGAAGGACGGGCAAATTGGCGGCTTGGTGTGCTCTGTAAAAACAGCGAGGGTGAGACTGATGCCATGCGACACAAACTGCTTCAAAATAAATTGTGTTTTATTCGTAAAATCAAAATGTACCTATATACCTACATGTATTTTATTGGGTTATGTGAGAAATGTACACTTATCTACGCAACTCTGGTTGATTGAAAGGCGACTGGACGGTGATGGCAAAAAATAATGAAAAAGTTAATGATGTCCAGTCATTTTCATCATGCAGCAAAGTAAAAGCAAAAAATCCATCAGTTGCCCGGTTTTGAAAAAGAAGATGAGAAACAGGCACGAGATAAAGGTATGCAGATGTCTATGTGTGACATTTTAATTTGCCTCTGGCTAATATGTTGCTATTTTTATTATTCGTTTTTTCGTTTTGCTGAACTGGCAACTATAAGAATTGAGGCATCATGTCATGCAACTCATTTCCCCCATAGGCGTGTAGTTTTTGTTTGCAACACAAGTGCACAAATTCACACAGACATCCTGAGTGTGGGCTTGCCATCATCACAATCAATCATGCAG
>NC_084626.1:40564338-40589070 GCF_033978795.1 Nerophis ophidion
GTAAGCCACTGTGACACTATTGTTCTTTTTTTAAATGTTTATAGATGTCCAATGATAATGTCAATGAGGGATTTTTAATCACTGCTATGCTCAAATTAAAACTAATATTGATACTGTTGTTTATAATGTTCATTTTTGTTTCACTACTTTTGGTTTGTTCTGTGTCGTGTTTGTGTCTCCTCTCAATTGCTCTGTTTATTGCAGTTGCTGGGTCCGGTTTGGTTTTGGAATCGGATTGCATTTTTATGGTATTGCTGTGTAGTGGTTTGTTGGATTGATTAAAAAAAAAAAATCTAATTTTTTAAATGAGAATCGATTCTGAATCGCACAACGTATTCGATTCGATTCGTATACGAATTGATCTTTTCCCACACCCCTAATATATATATATATATATATATATATACATATATATATATATATATATATATATATATATACATATATGTATGTATATGTATATATATGTATATATATGTATATGTGTATATACATATATGTATGTATGTATATGTGTACATACATATATATATGTATGTATATGTGTACATACATATATATATATATATATATATATATATATATATATATATATATTATATATATATATATATATATATATATATATATATAGTGCCTATCTCAGCTACAATCGGGCGGAAAGCGTTATGAATGGGAAAATGCCTTTTTAGACAATATTATTTGCCTGAGCGGCTAGGAGACATCGAGAGTAACAAACGGTACAAAATGGAATAGAAAAATACTAATTAAAAAAAATATACATTTTGGATGCTGGCTTTAATTTTCCTGAAGGAACTCTCCTGAAGGAATCAATAAAGTACTATCTATCTATCTATCTAGCCAGATCCAGCCCACGGGCCAAAGTTTGGAGACCCCTGATGTAGATAATGCATTTTATTATGAAAAGCACTTTGAGTCTCTAAATAAAAAGCGCTATATAAATGTAATACATTAATTCACAATTATATGTATAAATAAGTCATAAAGTGTACATGAATAGATATTTATTGGAGGGGATGTTCCAGTCAGGATTTTATGCTGGGAGTGAGATTGGCTGATAAAGTACCAATGTATTTAGGCCTGAGTGCTATTTAACTGTTGAACAGTATCAACATAATATCGAAACTGGTTACTTTTTTTTCTCGGTGTGTAACATGTTTAGTCTCATCCTACAGTCATAATGGTGCTTGATAATGATACTTGGTAATGACACAAGCAAATGCGGTTTATTTGCCATAATGGAGATCATCACTACTATCTTAGAGGAGCGACTCTTCACTGCGTATGCAGATACATAATAAGCTGCTAGCTGCTCTTCAGCCAGGAGCATACTTGCCAACCCTCCTGGATTTTCCGGGAGACTCCCAAAATTCAACGCCTCTCCCGAAAACCTCCCGGTAGAAATTTTCTCCCAAAAATCTACCGAAATTCAGCTGGAGCTGGAGGCCACGCCCCCTCCAGCTCAAACATGCACAGTTCGAAGCTTGAAAAGGAGGATTGCAGGCGGATCTGACTGCATTTAAAGTCATTTTTAAAAACGACTGCTAATCCTCCTCCTTTTCGACCGGTCGGCCGCGGAGAATTAAAGTAGGAACACTCCGGAGGCAGAAGTTCATTGAGAGGGGCGGACTCACCGGCTCTCAGCCATGTTCCGTCACACAGAGGAAGTCAAGTCCACGGGAAGTAAAGAAATCCCTCAGGTAAACGTTTTGTTTGTCAAAGATCTTGCATTCACAAGACCGAACCTGGCGGTGGCCAGCACGTCCAAGGGCACAGCTAATCCAGGTGGGGTCCGACACACAGCCCCGCAGTTGGCGGGGGAGAAGAGCCACAAGGCGGGAAAGAAAGGCAGGAATCCAGCCAGGTGAAAAGGCTGACTGGAACGTCGAAAAACCAACGTCGAAGTTGATCATATCAGTGGAAAAGGGGCAAAGATCCAACAGTGTTTGGCGGTCATACACAAGCAGTGAGCTGACAGAGACGAAAATAGACGCAAACAACACAAAAACGAACAGCGCTGACAGCGAGAGACGGCAGGGCAAAGCACATACTGGTGCCATCTTCTGGAAACTCGGAAGTGACGTTACTCAAATTGTGAAAGGTAAGTGTTGTTGTTTTTTAGTAACCAGCAAGCACAGTACAGTTAGTAGAACAACTGTGTTTTTATTACTGTGTATTTGATAGGTGCCGTCTGAAATTCAACTATTTATTTTATTTATATGTATAATAAAATAAATATATATAGCTAGAATTCACTGACAGTTAAGTATTTCATACATATATATATATACATATATATATGAATTACTAGAGTTGGTGAATTGGCTGTAAATATACTCTCCTCTTAGACACCCCCAACCACGCCCCCAAACCACGCCTCCACCCCACCCCTGACCACGCCCCCCACCTCCCGAAATCGGAGGTCTCAAGGTTGGCAAGTATGACCAGGAGATTAAAAATAAATCGTCAGTCAGAGGGGATTGTTGTTTGTGATCGGCATTAAAATGCATTAATCGGCAATGGCTTTGAACACGATGCACTTGCTCGTGAAAATCGGTCCATACTGATTGTTGGCCGATCAATCGGCACATTTTTTTTTCTATTGATAAGTTAGGAATCACATTATGACATGAATATGTGATAAACGATGTCTCATTATCAATAAGGTTCAAGATGTTTATCAGGATTATTATTTTTTTTGTACTTTGTAAACACTTTCTTAAACAGCTTCTTAAACTGAATGATCTTTACACATTGTTAAATATTACATTTCATAATTTAATTCCACATACTAATATACTAAAGGTTTAACTGTTGTATGTGCATACAAATAATGTAAAGTACATTTTTCTCTGACGTTATATTTCTCCTATTTTTTTGAGAAGAATGTTTTGTACGTAATTGTAGCTGTTTGTAAATGCACCAAATCACTGAATTTCAATCATTGTAATGACTAAATAAAGGCTTTGAATGTTCTCTTCTACGGACATTATATATTATTCTAACTGAGCTCTTTTCTAACACAATTAGTAAATGAATATATCCCCATATTTCTACACGATATTTTCAAATATGGTAACATGAGCGAACAGTAGAAAATATGGAGGGATTTTTCGTCTACAACATATTTTGCTATATTCATTATTGGAAATATTTATTTCCTTCAATTTGTTTCTTATGATAATATTAATTGTTTATTCTTCAAAATTGAAGCGCTAAACAAATGTTTTGTTTTTTTATTATTATTTTTGCTATTCAAATACTTTGAAGACACATAAGTTATTAAGTTTGTAAGTTTCTTGTAACTTAAAACTTGTAGTCGCACAACAGGAAGTAGTTTCGTTTATGCAAATGTAGCGCATGCGTAAACACATTTGGCAGCCGAGTAAAAAAGGGAGTGAAATGATATAAGATGCTGTTTTAAGCTAAGTCAAGCTAAAAAAAAATCATATCCTATTACACTTTTATGCACATGAGGGTGATTGCTTAAATAATGAATTGTGTTTTCTCACATTTGTTTTTTTCCTGTCAGACGATGTCATTAATCATGAATGATTTTAAGATTTAATCCTTCTCGAAGTAACCTTGACCAGGAATCGAACCCATCATCTGCCACGAATGTCACCAACAGGTATTTAACCTGCCCTGTAAGAACATAAATTAATATTTTATTTCAAACAATAAACATTCTGTGCTTGCATGCAAGGCTGCCAGTAACATTTAAAACATTAAAACACAAAAGGAGCCAACAGCAGAGTACAAACGCCCCTCGGCGGCCGTGCTTCATATTACATCTTGTACATAATTTCTGTTTTATTAAACATTTTTATATGAAACTCTTTAAAACGACAAAAAATTACCTAATTCTCCCTTGTAATTATACAAAAACGTCTTTTCTCCATAGATGTGTAAAATTAATACATGTATGACGTACTGCAAAAATAATTCTAAGGAAATATACAAATGGCATTATTTTATATTTTAGGTAATTATAGATACATAGTTATATGCTGGACTTCACTAGAAGAAGGTTTTCAGTATTCACTACTACAAATATTAAACAACTATTGTATACTATAACTATATTACAATCACCAAAAGAATTATTATTTTATGAAATATATATTGACACAGGAATAAAAAATAAAATAAAAAAAATATATATACATATATATAATTTATATAATATATATATTTTTTTTTTCCTGCGTCAATATATATTTCATAAAATAATAGTTATTTTGATGATTATAATATAGTTATAGTATACACTATATATATATATATATATATATAGTGAAGTGCATACAGAAAGTATTCACAGTGCTTTACTTATGTTACAGCCTTATTCCATAATGGAATAAATACATTTTTGTCCTCAAAACTCTACACCCAATACCCTATATGAACTCTCCTGACGGAATAAATAAAGTACTATCTAATCTAATCTAATCTAATCTATAATGACAATGTAAAAAACGCTTAGTTTTGTTTTTACAATTTTTTGCAAATGTATTGAAAATATAAAAAAAAAAAAGAAATCACAAGTAAGTAAGTATTCACAGTCTTTGCCATGAAGCTCAAAATTGAGCTCAGGGGCATCCTGTTTCAACTGATCATCCTTGAGATGTTCCGACAGCTTTATTGGAGTCCACCTGTGGTAAATTCAGTTGGTTGGACATGATTTGGAAAGGCACACACTTGTCTATATACCAGGGGTCGGCAACCTTTACCACTCAAAGAGCCATTTTGACCTGTTTCACTAAATAAAGAAAACAATGGGAGCCACATAAGCTCTTTTGAAATTTAAAATGAAATAACACAGCGTACAAGGTTTTTTTTACTTTGTGCTATGTATAAATCAGGGCTCTCAGACACGCGGCCCGTACCGTATTATGAAAATGTAATATTAGTGCGGCCCGCGAGTTTTATTTGAATGCCGCTTGATAACATCACATTTGCCAACCCTCCCAATTTTTCCGGAAAACTCCTGAAATTCAGAGCAACTATTTTCTTGAATGTCTACTGATTTTACCGATACAAGAATAATAAGGGTGTGCCATGATGGCAAGGCGTTTAGCGCACTCTACAACCGTAACAAACAGCTTGCCAGCCAATTCACATATTGTATTTGGCTTCTGCAGGCACACGTGAGTGACTGCAAGGCATACTTGTTCAACAGCTATACAGGTCACACTGAGGGTGGCCGTTTAAATAATTTTAAAACTCTTACTAATATGCGCCACACTGTGAACCCACACCAAACAAAAATAACAAACACATTTCGGGAGAACATCTGCACCGTAACACAACATAAACACAACAGAACAAATACCCAGAATTCCATGCATCTCTAACTCTTCGGGCTACATTGTACACCCCCGCTACCACCAAACCCTGCCCCCCCAACCCCGCCCATCTCAAACGATGCACGGAGAGGGCGGGAAGGGGGGGGGGGGGGGGGTGTTGGTTATAGTGGGGGTGTATAATGTAGCCCGGAAAAGTTAGGCCTGCATGGGATTCTGGGTATTTGGTCTGTTGTGTTACAGTGCGGATGGGCACCACGAGTTTGTGGTGCCCAAGACCAGACTTAAGTCCAGGGGAGACAGGGCCTTCTCTGTGGTCGGCCCTAAGCTCGGGAACACTCTGCCCCTCCATGTTCAAACTGCGTCCACAGTGGAATGTTTTAAGTCTCGTCTTAAGACCCACTTTTATTCTTTGGCTTTTAACACTACGTGAGTTGTGTGGTCCTCTGTCCTCTGTTGTCCTCTGTGTTTTTTTATACACTTTGATTTCTATTTTACTGTTTTAATTGATTTTACCCTTTAAATTGTTTTTAATCATATTTGTTTTTGTATTGTTTTTTTATATTGGTTTTATATTTATTTATTTTTTGTTTTTATTCAGTCATGGTGGAGCATATTATTGTTGTTTTTTTTAAATATTTTTAACATGGCTGTGCAGCACTTTGGAAACGTTATTGTTGTTTAAATGTGCTATATAAATAAAGTCGATTGGATGGGATTGGATGTTCTCCCAAAATGTGTTTGTCATTCTTGTTTGGTTTGGGTTCACAGTGTGGCGCATATTACTAAAAGTGTTAAAGTTGTTTGTATCACAACCCTCAATGTGACCTGTATGGATGTTGACCAAGTATGCCTTGCAGTCACTTGTGCATGTTGACAGCAGCCGCACAATACATCTGACCAGCCGGCACTCAGACAGCATGTTATAAAAGCGGACGCGACGTCGTAATTTAGAGGCCGTTAAAGGCATTGTCATCACTGCACGCATTCAATATTGTTATCCGGTTGAAAATCTGAGAATACTACCCTCTGCAAATTTTTGGGAGTGGCACTGAAAGTATGCAGCTGAACCACATCAGAGAGATCAAAGAGCCGCGGGTTGCCGACCCCTGCTATATACAGTATAAGGTCCCACCTTTGACAGTGCATGGCAGAGCACAAACCAAAATTAAGTCAAAGGAATTGTCTGTACACCTCGGAGAAAAGATTGTATCAAGGCACACATCTGGGGAAGGGTACAGAAAAGTATCTGCTTCCATTAAGGTCCGAATGATCATAGTGGCCTCCATCAGAAGTTTGGAAGCACTAGGACTCTTCATAGTGCAGATGGCCTGCCATCCACACTGAGCAATCGGGGGAGAAGGGCCCTCGCCAGGAAAGTGACCAAGAACCAGGTGGTCACGCTGTCAGAGCTACAGCATTCCTCTGAGGAGAGAGGAGAACCTTACAGAAGGACAACCATCTCTGCAGCAATCAGGCCTGTATGGTTGATTGGCCAGACAGAAGCCATTCCTTCGCACAAGTTTGCCAAATCTGTCTGAAAGACTCTCAGACCATTGGAAACAAAATTATTTGGTCTGATGAGACAAAGATTGAACTCTTATGCGTGAATGCCAGGCGCCATGTTTGGAGAAAACCAGGCACCGTTAATCACCAGAATAATACAATTCCTACAGTGAAGCATAGTGGTGGCAGCAACATGCTGCGGGGATGTTTTTCAGCGGCAGAAACTGGTAAACTAATCAGTATAGAGGGAAAGATGAATGCAGCAATGTACAGCGACATTCTGGATAAAACTTGCTCCAGTGCGTTTTTGAACTAACGGTTCATCTTTCAGCAGGACATGCGACTCCTTAGTCTTTTACTTCCAATACATTTGCAAAGATGTCCCCCCCTTTTAAACAAGTCTAATTTCATTAACAACCTGGTCTGATGAAGATAAGGTCCTTTTTTTATTTTATAAATAAAATAAAATAAGAGAAGCATTTTCTTGGATAAAAAGAAAGTAAAATAATATAAAACAATTATATAAAAAATAGTAATTAATGATAATGTTAGTGGACCGGAGGCACACACAATCATGTGTGTTTCATGGACTGTGTCCCTTGCTGACTGTGCTATATGTTGCATTATTGGCTTTTTTTTTAACACAAAATTCTAGGATACATTAAACATATGTTTCTTATTGCAAATTTGTCCTTAAATAAAAATAGTGAACATATAAGATAACTTGTCTTTTTTTAGTAAGTAATGAAACAAAGGTTCGTAATTTAGCTGTTGACGTATGCTGTAACATATTTTGTCATTTTCCATTGTATTATTTTGTCTAAATTATTAAGGACAAGTGGTAGAAAACAAACTATTAATTTACTTGTTCATTTATTGTTAATATCTGCTTACTTTCTCTTTTACATGATCTATTTACATTTCAATTGAAATGTAATAATCACTTATTCTTCTATTGTTTGATACTTTACATTAGTTTTGGATGATACCACAAATTTGGGTATCAATCCGATACCAAGTAGTTACAGGATCATACATTGGTCATATTCAAAGTCATGTTGAAATGTGTCCAGGGACATATTTCCTGACTTTATAGACATAATTTAAAAAAATGAAAGAAGTTCTTGTGATGTCAAAAAATACTGACGGAATGATAGTGGTATCGATTAGATACGCTGCTGTACTTGGTATCATTACAGTGGATGCCAGATCCAACAATGGCGTTTGTTTAGATTTTGATGCCGGTGAGTTATGGTGTGTAGTGAAGCATGTTTAGCTATTCCTCGTCCTGCATGAATGATACTTGTAAGAAACGTACTTTATTTGTCGCCATGGAGGCGAGGATTCCGATACTTTTTAGAGGCGGTATAGCACCAAATCTGATTCATTAGTATCGCGGTACTAAACCAATACCGGTTTACCATACAACCCTACAAGGCTGTAAGACAGGGGTTACCAACCTTTTTGAAACCAAGAGCTACTTTTTGGGTATTGATTAATGCGAAGGGCTACCAGTTTGATACACACTTAAATAAATTGCCAGAAATAGCCAATTTGCTCAATATATATATATATATATATATATATATATGTATGTATATATAAAATGGGTATTTCTGTCTGTCATTCCGTCGTACATTTTTTTTTCCTTTAACGGAAGTTTTCTGTAGAGAATAAATGATGAAAAAAAATACTTAATTGAATGGTTGAAAAGAGGAGAAAACAGGAAAAAAAATGAAAATTAAATTTTTAAACATAGTCTATCTTAAATTCCGACTCTTTATAATTCAAAATTAAAAATAAACAGCTAATTGGAATCTTTTTGAAAAAAAATTAAAAAAAGAATTTATGGAAAATCATTAGTAATTTTTCCTATTAAGATTAATTTTAGAATTTTGATGACATGTTTTAAAAAGCTGCGATGAGGTGGCGATTTGTCCAAGGTGTACGACGCCTTCCGCCCGATTGTAGCTCAGATAGGCACCAGCGCCCCCCGCGATCTCAAAAGGGAATAAGCAGTAGAAAATGGATGGATGGATGTTTTAAAAAGGTTAAAATCCAATCTGCACTTTGTTAGAATATATAACAAATTGGACCAAACTATATTTCTAACAAAGAAAAATAATTATTTCTTTTAGATTTTCCAGAACAAAAATTTTAAAAGAAATTCAAAAGACATTGAAATAAGATTTAAATTTGATTCTAAAGATTTTCTAGATTTGCCAGAATAATTTTTTTGAATTTAATCATAAGTTTGAAGAAATATTTCACAAATATTCTTCGGCGAAAAAACAGAAGCTAAAATGAAGAATTAAATTTAAATGTATTTATTATTCTTTACAATAAAAAAAAGAATAAATGTACTTCAACATTGATTTAAATTGTCAGGAAAGAAAAGGAAGGAATTTAAAAGGTAAAAAGGTATATGTGTTTAAAAATCCTAAAATCATTTTTAAGGTTATATTTTTTTTCAAAAATTGTCTTTCTGAAAGTTATAAAAAAAAAGCAAAGTAAAAAAAATAATTAATTTATTCAAACAAGTGAAGACCAAGTCTTTAAAATATTTTCTTGGATTTTCAAATTATTTTTGAGTTGTGTCTCTCTTAGAATTAAAAATTTCGAGCAAAGCGAGACCAGCTTGCTAGTAAATAAATACAATTTAAAAAATAGAGGCAGCTCACTGGTAAGTGCTGCTATTTGAGCTATTTTTAGAACAGGCCAGCGGGCTACTCATCTGGTCCTTACGGGCTACTTGGTGCCCGCGGGCACCGCGTTGGTGACCTCTGCTGTAAGATAACAAAATATGGGAAAAGTAGAGCACTGTGAATACTTTCTAGATGTATTGTACGTCATCAGCCGGAACTGTGAAATGCGATGGAAACATAAACCACACCCTTATACAGGACTTTTAACTTCCTGTGGAAAACTGGCCAATTTTTTTTTTTTCAAATAATAATAATAATACATTTATTATACAAGGCGCCTCTCAAGGCACTCAAGGCCGCCATACATCTCATAAAAACATAAAAGCAGCAAAAATACAATGCAGCCAAAGGAACAATTAAAAACAGACAATTGCGTCAGGCATAGGCCTGCCTAATCAGTTTGGTTGTGATGTAAGTTTTAAAAGTGATTACGTAGTCAGTTCGGGATGTCAGATGAGTTCCAGAGGCGAGGTGCAGAGCGGCTGAAGGCTCTTGACCCCAAGGTAGAAAGGCGGGCTGAGGGGACGGTCAGGTTGATGGAGGAGGAAGACCTGTGGGGTCGGCCAGGAATATTGATGTGTCGGAGGTCAGACAGGTATTGCGGGGTGAATTTATGCATAGCTTTGAATGTATAGAGGATCTTGTAGTTGATGCAGCGTATGATGGGAAGTCAGTGGAGTTGGTGAAGAACGGGGGTGATGTGCCTGATGAGTTCTGCTGATTATAAAGGCAACATGATTCTGGACTAGTTGGAGTTTATGGAGAAGTTTGTTGGGGCGACCAAAGAGTAGGGAGTTGCAACAATCCAGATGGTAAGTGACAAGAGCGTGAACCAGGCTTGCAGAACTATTAAAATAATACAAACCCCGTTTCCTTATGAATTGGGAAATTGTGTTGGATGTAAATATAAACGGAATACAATGATTTGCAAATCATTTTCAACCCATATTCAGTTGAATATGCTACAAAGACAACATATTTAATGTTCAAACCATTTTTTTTTTTTGCAAATAATCATTTACTTCAGGATTTGATGCCAGCAACACGTGACAAAGAAATTGGGAAAGGTGGCAATAAATACTGATAAAGTTGAGGAATGCTCATCAAACACTTATTTGAAACATCCCACAGGTGTGCAGGCTAATTGGGAAAAAGTGGGTGCCATGATTGGGTATAAAAACAGCTTCCCAAAAATGCTCAGTCTTTCACAAGAAAAGATGGGGCGAGGTACACCCCTTTGTCCACAACTGCATGAGCAAAAAGTCAAACAGTTTAAGAAAAACGTTTCTCAAAGTGCAATTGCAAGAAATTTAGGGATTTCAACATCTACGGTCCATAATATCATCAAAAGGTTCAGAGAATCTGGAGAAATCACTCAACGTAAGCGGCATGGCCAGAAACCAACATTGAATGACAGTGACCTTCGATCCCTTGGACAGCACTGTATCAAAAACCGACATCAATCTCTAAAGGATATCACCACATGGGCTCAGGAACACTTCAGAAAACCGCTGTCACTAAATACAGTTGGTCGCTACATCTGTAAGTGCCAGTTAAAGCTCTACTATGCAAAGCGAAAGCCATTTATCAACAACATCCAGAAGCGTCGCCGGTTTCTCTGGGCCCGAGATCATCTAATATGGACTGATGCAAAGTGGAAAAGTGTTCTGTGGTCTGACGAGTCCACATTTCAAATTGTTTTTGGAAATATTCGACATTGTGTCATCCGGACCAAAGGGGAAGCGAACCATCCAGACTGTTATCGATGCAAAGTTCAAAAGCATCTGTGATGGTATTGGGGTGGATTAGTGCCCAAGGCATGGGTAACTTACACATCTGTGAAGGCACCATTAACGCTGAAAGGTAAATTTAGGTTTTGGAACAACATATGCTGCCATCTAAGCGCCGTCTTTTTCATGGAGGCCCCTGCTTATTTCAGCAAGACAATGCCAAGCCACATTCAGCACATATTAAAACAGCATGGGTTCATAAAAAAAGAGTGTGGGTACTTTCCTGGCCCGCCTGCAGTCCAGACCTGTCTCCCATCGAACATGTGTGGTGCATTAGGAAGCGTAAAAACTGTTGAACTACTGAAGCTCTACATAAAACAAGAATGGGAAAGAATTCCACTTTCAAAGCTTCAACAATTAGTTTTCTCAGTTCCCAAAAGTTTATTGAGTGCTGTTAAAAGAAAAGGTGATGTTACACCTGGTGAAAATGCCCTTCCCCAACTACTTTGGCACGTTTTGCAGCCATGAAATTCTAAGTTAATTATTATTTGCAATAAAAATAAAATAAAGTTTATGAGTTTGATCATCAAATATCTTGTCTTTGTAGCATATTCAACTGAATATGGTTTGAAAATGATTTGCAAATCATTGTATTCCGTTTATATTTACATCCAACACAATTTCCCAACTCATATGGAAACGGGGTTTGTATATATATAACTTTATAATATACAGTACAGGCCAAAAGTTTGGACACACCTTCTCATTCAATGTGTTTTCTTTATTTTCATGACTATTTACATTGTAGATTGTCACTGAAGGCATCAAAACTATGAATAAACACATGTGGAGTTATGTACTTAACAAAAAAAGGTGAAATAATTGAAAACATGTTTTATATTCTAGTTTCTTAAAAATAGCCACCCTTTGCTCTGATTAATGCTTTGCACACTTTCGGCATTCTCTCGATGAGCTTCAAGAGGTAGTCACCTGAAAAGTTTTTCACATCACAGGCGTCATAGTTTTGAAGCCTTCAGTGACAATCTACAATGTAAATAGTCATATAAAGAAAACACATTGAAATGAGAAAGTGTGTCCAAACTTTTGGCCTGTACTGTATGAAAATACATGTGTGTATATATATATATATATATAAAACCCCAAAGGGAATAAGCGGTAGAAAATGGATGGATGGATATATATATATATATATATATATATATATATATATATATATATATATATATATATATATATATATATAACTATACAGTTTATATAATTATATATATATATATATATATATATATATATATATATATATATATATATAAACAACAGTTAAACATGACCGGACTATTGTCTGAAAATACTGCATGACCTACAAATACATCATTACTAGTACAACCATAAATTAATGCCATGTCTAAAGTGTGTCTGTGCATTTCTGCACGTCCAGTATTTTTTGTATCAAACTAAAAGATTCAAACAATTCTAAAAAGTATTTTGCCATGGGCTTGGAGGGACAGTGTGTTTACACATCCATCCAGACATTTTCTACCGCTTTTCACAGGGATGCTGGAGCCTATCCCAGCTGCGTTTGGGCGGAAGGCGGTGTTCACCCTGGAAAAATCGCCACTTCATCGCAGGGCAAACATGAATATTAGAATCACCAGGTATTAAAAAGATCTTGTATTTGATGAGCAGAGCAGCAATACAATTGGAAAAGTCCTTGATAAAATGTTTTGTTGTGCTTAGGAGTGCGATAAATGCAAAACACCAACTTGGTCTGTCACTGTTCCAAACAGCTCATTTGAAAGAAGGACAAAGACATTATCATCAGAGTTTTATGGTAAAAAGAGGCTTTCGTGATAGTTTCTAAACCTACCCTACGACCTTGGTTCTTGGCGTGTTGATGAAAGTACAGTCTGGAGGAAACAGTTCCGAGAAAGCAGCGGGCTCACTTGGCTTTCTTCCAGGTTTCAGTGAGTGAATAATATATCCAATGAATGCGATTTGAAGAAATCTTAAAAGATGCAAGTCTTACTTGTGACTGGCCTCGCATTTACAAGTGTGTACTGTGTTACTGGCGTGTCCTCAAGATGCAGAAGACCGAGGAGGTAACGTGCAGGTAAATAACTATATAATGTAATGATAAAGACCAACAATAGACCGGTATCGTTGAAAAGGGAACTGAAGCATAGAGAAGACTATGCCAAAAACTAACTAAAACTGACAGGTTGCAATACAATACAACAGAATGCTGGAACACAGCAAAACTCACGACAGGAGGAAAGAGCGTCCACATGAGTGATTGTGCATCCTAAACAAACACACTCAAATTAAAAAGAAGTGATTGCTAACAGAAAGCAGGTGCTTGGATCAGTGATCAGAGAAAGATGTGTGATGCGGTCACGACAAAACACCATCACAACAGGAAGTGCCACCAAAAGAAGAGCGGAGGACAGGAACCAACACCAAACACAGGAGAACACCAACAAAAAGACACGGCCTGGTAGGATAGGATAGGATAAGATAGGATAAGATAGGTCTTTATTGTCATTGCACAAGTACAACAAAACTTTGTTTTCAGCACAAACCTGTTCAAGATTAGACAAACAAACAGTGTACAGGGTTACAGAACAAGAACGCTGATGGGTCGCCATAAGGCGCCCCGTAAAAGATGGGAAAAAGGTAAACGCTGGGGAAGGATGAGTAAAAAAATACAATCTAAACTGGGTTCCTAAGGGGGCCCGGTTCGGAGTGGGAAAAAACCTCCATAGCAAAGCACATATACATATTACAACATACATCTCCAGATATCTAGCATCAGAGGGAAGGTAGTTCAAGGTCATGGTGGTAGGTCGCAGCTCACAGGCGCTGACCATCCATTCATCACCCCTACGGGATTTGCGTTGAGGGCGTTTTGTTGGAGGGGGGGGCGGGCGGGGGGGGGGGGCTGTGAATGTGTGGCGTATATTTTTTTTTTGTGGATGTGTGTGTGTGTGTGTGTGTGTGTGTGTGTGTGTGTGTGTGTGTGTGTGTGTGTGTGTGTGTGTATGTGTATAAGCCCGTAGTGTGTCTCTGTTCCGCGGCCTTGTTGTATTGTGCCGTCTCGTCCAAAGTCAACAACAACAGGTGTGTGTCCATGAGAGACAAGAAGGGAGTCTGTTGTGTCTTCGCGGCGCTGTTCTTCGGGAGAGTCTCGAAGCCAGGGAAACAATCCAAGTTAGAATGATTTTGTGTGCGAGTGAAAATAAAATTTGCTTTTCACTTTAAATTGTCTATGACTGGTCCTCAAAACCTGCGGGGTAGACATTCCGATGTAATCCACAGTTTGTCTACAGACCAGAGCAACGCTTACTCCAATCAGCAGATGTCCTGTTGTCATAATTTCGAATAGGTGGATATCTTCACGTCGTCGACAGAAAAGGGTCGCCAGGCACACGGCCCTCCTTCTTCTCCCAAGAGTCCGTCGTGTGTCCAGCAACAACCGCTTCGTCTCGACAGCAGGTTCCCCCAAACCCAAGATCTTGTCAATTTTGTTGAGGCCAGTTAAATAGGTCCAATGTTTAGATTTGGAGAGCAGTGGAAAAAGAGGCAACAAGAAAGTTAAGACAAGACAAAACAAAGAAGCAAGCAGGAGAGGAAAGGGAAGCGTCCACCCTCGTTGAGTGCCAGAGAGAAAAAAAAAAAACAACCGTAACCAACCGTGATGTGCACTTTGTTACGGTCTCTGTAACAGAAGCCGGAACGGCCGGGCTCGGCGGCTGAAGTTTGCAGCAATTCAAGCCGCCGGAACAAATGGAAGAAGCGCCGCAGTGTACATAAATATGGTAAATCCAATATACTTGCATAGTGCTTGTCTACCTTCAAGGTTTTCAAAGTGTTTTGGCACTATTTCCACAGCATCAGCTCAGCAGTATCTTGCTCAAGGATACTTCGATATGGTCATAGGGGTACTGAAGATCGCACCCGCTAACATCAGATTGGGGGCCAAACACTACCACCTGAGCCATTTATTTATGTGTGTGCGTGCGTATGTATGCATGTATGTACACACAAATAAATAGCAAGGACCCCGGCCAATTTATTTCAGTGTTGTTCCGTCAGTCCCAGCAAGGGCTTCTCTGCTGGCCTAACATAACCAGAAATCATGATCATAAATAAAGATACAATTAATTAGTTTACTTTCCCTACATATATAAAAATATTCATATTCTCTTAATGTCATATTATGCTCCTTCCACTGCTGTTGTTTTAGGGCATGGGTGTCAAACTCTGGCCCGCGGGCCAAATTAATTTAATGTAATTTAATTTGGCCCTTGAGGCAATATCAAATTAACATTTGAGCTGGCCCGCCAGTATTATACAGGGGCGGTGTCGCAGTAACACCGCACTTACCGCCAATACTCATACCTGCCAACCCTCCCGATTTTCCGGGAGACTCCCGAATTTCAGTGTCTCTCCCGAAAAACATTCTCCCGATTTCCACCCGGACAACAATATTGAGGGCGTGCCTCAAAGGCACTGCCTTTAGCGCCCTCTACAACCTGTCGTCACGTCCGCTTTTCCTCCATACGAACAGCGTGCCGGCCCAGTCACATAATATACGCGGCTTCTACACAGAGGTATGTGAATGCATTGCATACCTGGTCAACAACCATACATGTCGCACTGAGGGTGGCCGTATAAACAACTTTAACACTGTAAATCCACACCAAACAAGAATGACAAACACATTTCGGGAGCACATCCGCACCGTAACACAACATAAACACAACAGAACAAATACCCAGAACCCCTTGCTGCAATAACTCTTCCGGGATGCTACAATATAAACCCCCCGCTAACAGCAACCCCCCTCCCCCCCTCATTTATTTTAAAATGTATTAGCCTGTGGAAAAAGTTAGTGTTGATATTTACCTCAGAAGGCTGCAAATAGAAAAGAGGCATTGAATTTTTATTAAAATGTTATTTAATATGCCATTGGTGTTTTTTCGTTTATTTTTTGAAAGTTGATTTTGCACTATTAAGTTATATAAGCGTTGCTTGTTCCATATTCAGTGTTAAAGCAAATCAGTGTAGCAAACTGAGCAATGATTATTGATATTTTTTTATTATTATTATTTGAAACTCGATTTTGCATGTCACTATAAAGTTATATAAGCCTTGCTTGTTCAATATTCAATGCAAAACTTGTTGGGGTCCCTATTAAAAGATTAATTTGTTCAACCTTGGCCCGCGGCTTTGTTCAGTTTAAAATTTTGGCCCACTCTGTATTTGAGTTCGACACCACTGTTTTAGGGTAAGGGTTTTTATCCAATCATAATTCAGATGGCTTATGTTGCCATTCTGTATGAAACCTGCCCGGGGCCTTCAGAATCCACAATGCAGGCGTCTATGCACTGTAAGTGAACGGGCACATACAGTTGTTAGATAATTAAGATAGCCAATCAGATCTCGAGTTGTTGTCAGTAAGGTCTTCGAACTGGCCTCATGTTGAACGTGACATTTATGCGTCGTGTGATTGGATACTCACTGGTTTGAGCCGTGGCGGTGTTATTCAGATCAGCAGAGCCACAACCGGGTCCGTTAGCGCAGTGGTCCCCAGCCACTGGCTCGATTGGTACCGGGCCGAAGAATAATTTTTTATTATTATTATTTTTTTTTTTAAATTGTTTAATCAACATACAAAACACAAGATATACACTTACAATTAGTGCACCAACCCAAAAAAACCTCCCTTTTTCATGACAAAACCCACCCCCTCCCCCCCGCCGGGCCGCGGGACAAATTATCAAGCGTTGACCGATCCGCAGCTACAAAAAGGTTGGGGTCCACTGCGTTAGCGGACGAATTTGAGAACATATACATTTGATAGACAGTTGCGATAGCCAATCAGATCACAGGTTGTTGACAGTAGCCTAGATGGGGAATTGCCCGCCATTTCCACTCGAATCATCCAACTACGGGCAAAAAACCACTGGCTTATACACCTGTGGAGAGGCGGAGCCAACGGGCCGACGGCAGGGCAGGGCACGCTGCCCTGCCCAAGATGGCGGCAAGGAGGCGGAGGATGCGGTGGAGCGGAGAGGCGGGGCTTGCTGGGAGCAATGCCTCCACAATCTAAATCAGGTGCGTGGCACACACACCTGCACACAATTAACTCATCTCCTCCTGCTGTAAAGAGGAGAAGGAGTAGAGATCAGAGAAGGAGTTGGAGTGTCCGCAGCAGATGCAGTGCGTGAAGAGCAAGAGCGACAGAAAGCAGATGACGAAAACGGCGGCTGAAAAGCGACCAGCGAACGAGCAGTGGAGGAAGGAGCTGAAAAGCGATCCAAACTGCAGCCAAGCTTTATTGCAAAATAAAGAAGTCAAACCTGCTTAAGAGATGTCCTTCCTTGGTGGTCTGCTGAACCCGAGCGACGACAGTAAGAGACTGTCACAACGTCATCGAATGGGTGCTACAAATTGTGAGTTCAAATATTTAATTTCTTTATTTTTTTGTTACGTTTAAAGTTAAAGTTAAAGTACCAATGATAGTCACACACATACTAGATGTGGCAAAATTATTCTCTGAATTTGACCCATCACTCTTGATCAACCCCTGGGAGGTGAGGGGAGCAGTGGGCAGCAGCGGTGTCGAGCCCGGGAAACATTTATGGTAATTTAATAGGTTTTTTGCAATTTAAATTTTGACAGTGCCACCTAAGATATGTTTTAAAGGCTGATGCGGGTTTATTGGTTTTTAAATGCGCCAGAAAAGAACCCGTTTTGTACATTGTTGATGTTTCAATGGCCAGTAGGGCATTATTGTGTTTCTGTATAGTATTTCTCCCGCAATGGTCATGTGGTGACATCAATTATGGTATTTTGAGAGGTAATCATTGAAGTCGGACATCACTGAAAGCCTAGGTGGGAAACGCACGACCCGCCACTGAATTGTTTTGACCCAATGTGTGACCCCTGAGTCAAAGAGTTTGGGGACCCCTGGTCTACATAGTACATACAAGTAAGAAATATGCAACAGAGTAAATAAAGAATCCCAGCTAAGAACAAAAGTTGGAAATTAGCATTAGCTATAAAAACTCTCTGGACGCTACAGTAGTTGCATTCATTTTTTTGGAACTATGTGTAACTGTATCGTCCATATTTAAATACAATGGTATTCAGTTCTATTCTAAGGCTTTTCTTTGCCTTCCAGTCTCCAAACAGGTCGAGGTTATTGTTTTCTTTGTTTGCTGTGTGACTACTGGCTGCTTTGCCACAAAAACTTGATCTTCTGGTTGTGTGTGTGTGTGTGTGTGTGTGTGTGTGTGTGTGTGTGTGTGTGTGTACTTTGTCACATCCTGCTTCTGCCCAGCACAAGGATGAGGACGCTGTGTCCGTTAGAAGAAGACGAGCCGCCGATAAAAAAAACTTGAACTCCTGAGCTGCCGTCATGAAGCACAAAGGTGAGCTTGTAGAGAATTGACACTCCAGGTCCTGGTGCTGCAATCACTTACCTCTTCTTTCTCCCTCGTATGACAGCAGCTACCTACGCCGCTGTCCTCGTGGTCCTCGTGCTGACGTGGAACGTGTCCAAGAACGTCCGGCAAGGAGCGAGACAACTTCTGGGTGAGCACCTGTCTGGTTTGTCGACATCAAGCGTGGTCGTCACGCTTCATGTTCTCCTCCTTCCTTTTTGCAGGAGTGAGAAGTGTGGAGCAAATTAAAGTTAAAGTGCAGCCAGGTGAGCAAAACTTGTTTCGTCTAATTTTTACGTCCATTACTTGGCTTTTGTCTCCTTTTTTCCTGCAGAAACTTCTTCGCCAAAGTGCGGCCTGTCCAGATTTTGCCCTTCTCAGCACTTTGCCGTTTATGTGCGCAGCGGAGCCGCCGACGTAGTCGGCCCAAAGATCTGCTTTGATGGTCAGATGTAAGTAAACAAATGTTTAAATGTCACAACAATATTTGAAAATGTACAAATAATAGTTCAAAGTCACCATGACGACCAAATTTTCCTACACGCTAGCCACGGCGTAGGAGTCAACTCGCGCTGACAAACATGAACCAACCGACTTGTTTACTTTATCATGTGCATGACGGAATATTTTTGACTTGATGGATTATATTTTTAGTCTCAACAATTGCTAATAGGAAACTATCTTTCCGGGACCTTCCATGAAGGGTATCAGAAAGCTCAACAAGAAAAGAAAGACCATAATAATAAGAATTATAGGAGGGCTGTCAAACAATTACATTTCTAATAAGATTATTTGCGATAAATTATGTGCATGCATAATTTGAATTATTTATTTTAAATAAGACCCCAATGTAAAGACAAAAATGCAAAATGGCATACAGGAACCTTTTTTTAATGTTTTACCTGAATTCAACAGTGTTATTTAATGTACAGTCTGGGTTTATTTTGAAATAAAATTAATCAAGTACATTCATCAGCGTCTCCTCGTTCACTTTCAACTTTTTTTTACTTGACTTTTGACTTTATTTGGACAAACGACACAATTGCACTTCATAGACCATCACAATTTAAATTGAGTCCCAACCGGAGTAGGAAGAAGCAGAAGCTATTCCAGTCCCACCCTCCCTTGCTCTCCTTTTACAATTACAAGAAATACATCATTCATTCACCCATGCTATCATTCATTCTTTCGGCAATGTAAACAATATTGTCTTAATCTGTCAAACAGTTCCAAGATGAGGAAAAAAAAAAGAAAATTATAAATGCACTCGGAAAACACTTACCTTCCATGTACAAATGCCAAAACTGGTGAAGTGGGCACGTTGTGTAAATGGTAAATAAAAACAGAATACAATGATCTGCAAATCCTTTTCAACCTATATTCAATGGAATACACTGCAAAGACAAGATATTTAACGTTCAAACTGAAAAACTTTGTTAATTTTTGCAAATATTAGTTTATTTGGAATTGGATGCCTGCAGCATATTTCAAAAAAGATGGCACAAGTGTCAAGAAAGACTGAGAAAGTTGAGGAATGCTCATTGAACACTTATTTGGAACATCTCACAGGTGAACAGGCTAATTGGGAACAGGTGGGTGCCATGATTGGGTATAAAAGCAGCTTCCATAAAATGCACAGTCATTCACAAACAAGGATGGGGCGAGGGTCACAACTTTGTGAACACATGCGTGAGAAAATTGTCGAACTGTCTAAGAACAACATTTCTCAACGAGCTAATGCAAGGAATTTAGGGAATTCAACATTTAAGGTCTGTAAAATCATCAAATGGTTCAGAGAATCTGGAGAAATCCCTGCACGTAACATTAAATGACCTTGGATCCCTCAGGCGGTACTGTATCATAAAAACATCAGTCTGTAAAGGATACATCGCATGGGCTCAGGAACACTTCATAAAACCATTGTCAATAACTACAGTTTGTCGCTATATCTGCAAGTGCAAGTTAAATCTCTACTATGCATAGCGAAAGCCATTTATCAACAACACCCAGACAAGCCCGAGCTCGTCTAAAGAGATAAAGGGTTTTGTGGTCTGACGAGTGTTTTTGGAAACTGTGGATATCGTGTTCTCCGGAACAAAGAGGAAAAGAACCATTCGGATTGTTAAAGGCGCAAAGTTCAAAAGCCAGCATCTGTGATGGTATGGGGGTGTATTAGTTCCCAAGGCAACTTACACATCTGTGAAGGCACCATTAATGCTGAAAGGTACACACAGGTTTTGGAGCAACAAATGTTGCCATCCAAGCAATGTTTTCATGGACGCCCCTGCTTATTTCAACAAGACAATGGCAAGCCTTGTGTTACAACAGCGTGGCTTCGTAGTAAAATAGTGCAGGTACTAGACTGGCCTGCCTGTAGTCCAGACCTGTCTCCCAGGGAAAATGTTTGGTGCAATATGAAGCCTAAAATAACACAGCGGAGACCCCGGCATGTTGAACAGCTTAAGCTGCACATCAGGCAAGAATGGTAAAGAATTCCACCTGAAAAGCTTCAAAAATATGGACTTTTACTGAGTGTTGTTAAAGGAAAGGCCATGTAACACAATGGTAAACATGCCCCTGTGCCAACGTTTTGCTATGTGTTGCTGACATTAAATTCTAAGTTAAGGATTATTTGGAAAAAGTAAATACGTTTCTCAGTTCAAACATTAAATACCTTGTCTTTGCAGTCTATTTAATTGAATATAAGTTCAAAAGGATTTGCAGATCATTGTATTTTGTTTTTGTTTACAAATTACTCAACGTGCTAACTTCCCTGGTTTTGGTGTTTTTACTATTGACTAAATTACTGTCATACAACAAGACGCCGGTCAGGTAAACATCTAGGTCAGGGGTCGGCAACCTTTACCACTGAAAGAGCCAATTTGACCCGTTTCACAAAATAAGGAAAATAATGGGAGCCACAAGACTCTTGGAATTTATAATGAAATAACACTGTATACAGAGTTGTTTTTTTTTGCTTTGTGCTATTTATAAACCAGGGGTCTCAGACACGCGGCCTGCAATTAAATATGAAGATTTGATGTTAGTGCAACCAGTGAGTTTTATATGATTGCCCTTTATTAGCATCACGCATACAATTCCTCCCGATTTGTCCGGGAGACTCGCGGGTTACAGAGTGACTATTACCTCGGACGTCTGCTGAGTCAAACCCAATCAACAAAAATACGGGCGTGCTACGATGGCACTGCCTTTAGTGCCCTCCACAAATTGTACAAACAGCTTACCAGTCAGGTCACGTGTTGTATGTGGCTTTTGCAGATGCACACATGCGACTGCAAGGCATTCTTGTTCAACCGCCATACAGGTCACACTGAGGGTGCCAATTTGAACAACTTTAACACTATTACAAATATGCGCCACACTGTGAACCCACTCTAAACAAAAATGACAAATACATTTCGGGAAAACATCTGCACTGTAACACAACATAACAAATACCCAGAATCCCATGCAACCCTGACTATTCCAGGCTACATTATACACCCCCGCTAGCACCCCCCCACCCCCGCCCCTTCCTGCGTCGGTTGAGGTGGGCAGGGTTGGGGGGAACGGTGCGGCGCATATTAGTAAGAGCGTTAAAGTTGTTTATATCACAACCCACAGTGTAACCTGCATGGCTGTTGAACAAGTATGCCTTGCAATCGCTTGAGGATTGTAATAGAGGTTTCACACAATACGTGACCGGCCGGCACGCACAGAGTTGTGTAACAGCGGCCACAACTACATGTATTTGATGATGTTATGGGTATTGCCATCACGGCCCACCCTCAAAGTTGCTGCCCGAGTGAAAATCGCAGTATGCAAACCTCAGACAATTTAAGGGAAAGGCACTGAGGTCAGAAATCTCCCGGTAAATTCGGGAAGGTGGCCAAGTTTACAGCTGAGCCACACCAGAGCGAGCAAAGAGCCGCATGCGGCTCCGGAGCCGCGGGTTGCCGACCCCTGATCTAGGTAAAGTTAAAGGAGCATATGCATATGAATACATTGTGTGAATAATCTGCTTCAATACATTGTTTATATAATGCAGGCATTAACATGTGGACCTTGACAGCTCTAAATAACAATGATAATGATAATAAAAACCTTGTGATATTTAAATGTAAGCACATAGACTTTAACAGAGTGTGTGTATGCATGTGCGCTCGCTAAATCGTGCCAGAGAATCGTGATCTGAATTTCAAGCAAGAAAAGCGTGAGGTTGGCGTCCATTTTGTATTGCAGGTAAAATAAAGTGTGTTGTATATAAAAAAAAAAATCATTACCATTAAGTTAATATTTCCTGTGCTGCAGCATCATGAGTCACGTGCTCAACAACGTGGGACCCGGCCTCAACATCGTAGTCATCAATGGTGAGCAGCAATTTGTTTGGTTTTTAGTTTCACTCTTCATTTGTGCAGCATTTCAATGTTTTCATGAGCAGCTGCAGTACAAGCAAGACATCTGTTGGTTTTCATCTCCATCTCACTCAAAAACTGGCGTGTCAAACGTACGGCCCGAGGGCTGTATCGGGCCCTCGATCAGGTTTTGTGCGGCCCACGGGATGAGTTTGCTAAGTATGAAAATTAACCTGAAATTTTTGAATGAAAGAAAGAGCTATTCTAAATGTGTCCACTGGATGTCGCAAAAGCAATTATTTCTATCTTCGTAGATGATGCTACGTATGTAAAAAAACAAAAACAAATGATGTTTGGACATCAGTCGAGAAAAATGATCAAACTACATAAATAATATCCTGTAATTTGATATTGATATTTTTTTTTATCTTGCTAGATTACACCAATGAGGTGACTGATGAACATTATCACATAATTTATTCAGAAAATATAAAGATACAATACTATTAGCTGCAACATGTTAGTGTCAAAAAAACCTAACAACATTATGATTTGTACAATTTCAGAATGTGCCTGTTCAACTTTTAAACAAAGATAAATAATAAATGGGTTGTACTTGTATAGCGCTTTTCTACCTTCAAGGTACTCAAAGCGCTTTGACACTACTTCCACATTTACCCATTCACACACACATTCACACACTGATGGAGGGAGCTGCTATGCAAGGCGCTAACCAGCACCCATCAGGAGCAAGGGTGAAGTGTCTTGCTCAGGACACAACGGATGAGACGAGGTTGGTACCAGGTGGGGATTGAACCAGGGACCTTCGGGTTGCGCATAGCCACTCCTCCACTGCACCACGCCGTCTCAAAGAAAATAATCTTAAATTGTCTCTATTTTTAAGTTATCGTGCCGTGATTTTACCACTTGGGAGTCGATTTTTTTCTATGTGGCCTCCGCTCTAAAATGAGTTTAAAGGCCTACTGAAACCCACTACTACCCACCACGCAGTTTGATAGTTTATATATCAATGATGAAATATTAACATTGCAACACATGCCAATACGGCCTTTTTAGTTTACTAAATTGCAATTTTAAATTTCCCGGGCCTTTTTTCTTAAACATTCGCATAATGATGACTTGTACGCGTGACGTCACGGTCTGTTATGAATATGAGCGCTGCACACACACACAGCTAAAATCCGTCTGCTTTAATGGGATAATTACACAGTATTTTGGACATCTGTGTTGCTGAATCTTTTGCAATTTGTTCAGTTAATATTGGAGAAAGACGGAGTTGGGAAGCTTTAGCCATTAGCCACACAAACACACGGTGATTCCTTGTTTAAAATTCACGGACGTGAAACTTTACAATGGATCACAGCGAACATGGATCCAAACCGAATGTCAACCAGCAGGTTTCGGTGAGAAAATTGTGGTTAAAAAGTCGCCTCTTACCGGATATCAGCTGAGCTTGTGCCTCCCGTACAGCTGCCGTCGACTTCCCCGAGACACTGCGCGTCAACACCCGGCCGTGGACACACACTTCCGACTATCAGGTGCTGTTAAACTCACTAAAACACTAGCAACACAATAGAAAGATAAGGGATTTCGCAGAATTATCCTAGTAAATGTCTCTA
>NC_084626.1:40591590-40606254 GCF_033978795.1 Nerophis ophidion
TGACCATAAATGGGCATGAATGCTGACTACTTCCCCCATCTCGACACAATTGAAAGGAAAATACCAAAGACCAGGGGTGGGCGATACTCACTTAAGAATATATAGTGTGTGAAGGAGGCCCCGCCTATAAAACTGAAGTTGAACCGTAAACTCCAGTCTTGCAAAATGGCGTGACCATAAATGGGCATGACTGCTGACTACTTTTGTATATTATGTGAATCAATGGGATTCGGTACCCATCCCTAATTGTGCATTTATACATTCCAGTCTTGCAGGATGGCATGACCATAAATGGGCATGACTGCTGACTACTTTTGTATATTATGTGAATCAATGGGATTCGGTACCCATCCCTAATTGTGCATTTATACATTCCAGTCTTGCAGGATGGCATGACCATAAATGGGCATGACTGTTGACTACTTTTGGATATTAGGTGAACCAATGGGATTCGGTTGATGCCACAAAAGTACCGGATTCGGTACCCATCCCTAATTGTGCATTTATACACTCCAGTCTTGCAGGATGGCGTGACCATAAATGGGCATGACTGCTGACTACTTCCCCCATCTAGACACAATTGAAAGGAAAATACCAAAGACCAGGTGTGGGCGATACTTACCTAATAATATATAGTGTGTGAAGGAGGCCCCGCCTATAAGACCGAATTTGAACTGTAAACACGAGTCTTGCAGGATGGCGTGACCATAAATGGGCATGACAGCTGGCTACTTTTGGATATTATGTGAATCAATGGGATTTGGTTGGTGCCAAAAAAGTACCGGATTTGGTACCCATCCCTAATTGTGCATTTTATACACTCCAGTCTTGCAGGATGGCGTGACCATAAATGGGCAGTACTGCTGACTACTTCCTCCATCTAGACACAATTGAAGGGAAAATACCAAATACCAGGGGAGGACGATACTCACCTAAGAATATAGAGCAGTGGTCACCCAACCCAACGATTGGTACCGGGCCGCAGAATAATTTCTAATAATTTTTTTATTTTATTTTTTTTATTTATTATATATTTTTTATTATTAAATCAACATAAAAAAACACAAGATACACTTACAATTAATTAGTGCACCAATCCAAAAACCTCCCTTTTTTATGACAAAAAAAATAAAAAATTAAGATAAATAAATAAAAACCCGCCGAGCCGCGGGACAAATTATTAAGCGTTGACCGATCCGCAGCTACAAAAAGGTTGGGGACCACTGATCTAAAGTGTGTGGAGGAGGCCCCGCCTATAAAACCAAAGTCGAGCCATAACCAAAAAAAAAAAAGATTGCAAACAGAACTTTTATAGATTTTTAGCCGTGCAACCCAGGTATGGTAAGATGGCACCTTTTGGATATGATGTGAATCAATGGGATTCAGTTGGTGCCAAAAAAGTACCGGATTCGTTACCCATACCTAATAATACATAGTGTGTGAAGGAGGCCCCGCCTATAAGACTAAGACTCCAGTCTTGCAGGATGGCGTGACCATAAATGGGCATGACTGCTGACTACTTCCCCTTCTAGACACAATTGAAGGGAAAATACCAAATACCAGGGGTGAGCGATACTCACCTAATAATATATAGTGTGTGAAGGAGGCCCCGCCTATAAGACCAAAGTTGAGCCGTAAACAAAAAAGATTTGCAAACAAAACTTTTTTTAGATTTTTAGCTGTACAACCCGGGTATCGTAAGATGGCACCTTTTGGATTATACCTTATTTCCTTAAATAGCCGCAGGACATATAGTATGCGCCTGCCTTGAATTACTGCCGGGTCAAACTCGCTTCGCAAAATAATCAGCGCATGCTTAGTATTACCGCCTGGTCAAACTCGTGACGTCACGAGTGACACTTCCCCTGTCATCATTTTCAAAATGGAGGAGGCTGATTTCAATACCGGTAATTTGAAATCGCATAAAGGGAAGAAGATTAAGAGCTATTCAGTAGGATTTAAGGTCCAAGCTTACATCACACTAAAATGTTTACTGTATTCCTTTGGTAAGTGCCAAAGTGAGAAGAGGTTTTAAAATAATTAGCGCATGCTTACTTTTACCGCATGCCTTTGGTAAGCGCAGGAGTGAGAAGACGTTTTAAATCAATTAGCGCGCCGGCGGCAATTCAAGAAAATACGGTATGTTAATAAATGGAATTCGCTTGGTGCCAAAAAAGTACCGGATTCGGTACCCATCCCTAATTGTGCATTTAAACATTCCAGTCTTGCAGGATGGCGTGACCATAAATGGGCATGACTGCTGACTACTTCCCCCCTCTAGATACAATTGAGGGGAAAATGCCAAATATAAAAGACCAGGGGTGGGCGATACTCACCTAAGAAAAGGCTTCTAATATAGGAAGCCCCCGCTAAAACTTTTTTAGATATTCTTATTTAACATATTCTTCTGTTTGGATACATATTTTTTGGAATTTCAACATGATTTTTGTTTGTATTTTTTTTTCCCCGTTGCTAATCGGTGCTCTGCCTGGTTTCAGAAAAATACACAAATAGGAGGATGTAAGGATGGGAGAGAGATGCAGGTTTGGGGAGGGGGTGTCGTGATGGTGGGGATGCTGAACTCTGCAGCGCTGAGCTCTCCAAACGTGTGGATGCACTGCTTTGGTGCAGCCTCACTATCCTGCCTAAAACGCCCTCCCTCCCTCTCCCTCGCTTCTCTTTTCCTCCCTCCATCCTTCCACCACCTCAGCAGCCTCCATCGGCTCAGCTTCAACTGCGGTGTCTCTCCACAGGTTTTTTTCCTCGGGAGGGATTTCCTGCTCCGTGAGGATTCTTGCTGGATCTGGCCGACGGGAGGGGAAAAAAAAGGGAGTGGACGGCGAGGAAGTGCCCGAGTGAGGAGGAGGAGGAGAACGGGCGTTGGCCCAAGCGGAGGACCTGGGAGTGACCCTTCAGCCCATCAGGTGAGTGCACCAGCTTTTAGTCTGCATGTGTGCAGTGGATCAGCCTATCAGGTGCTTCTGCTTGTCTTTCAACTTTAAACATTACATTAAATATCAACTCCAAAGAACAATCTTTGTCCACTTCCCATCATCTACTCCAGTGATGGACTGACAAAGTTACATGGAACTACATCACATGTTGCACAAAAAGGAGTGGGTTGAAGCCGCTCTTAATATTCTCCGTGCCTCAGCAGTTACGTGGTTTCACATGGTTACTTCATAAAAACATGATAGGAATAATTAAATAAATATTTTTACATATATTAGCTGCACCAGACCATAAGTCGCAGATTTTTTAAAGGTTTATTTACATGCCATCGTTTCCAAACGGTGCCTGTCATAGGGCAGTAAAACGGCTGATCAAACAAAACAGAAGTCATCGTCGTGGACCCACTAGCTGTGGAATCTTGCTCTCCAATCAGCTAATCCCACTCAATAACAATACAAAAAGAATGCCTTTGTAAGTTAATAATACTAACACAGACACTTGAAATGTGTTAGCATATTAGCTCATGCTAATGACGCTAGCGTCAATACATTAAAATTACACGTAATGTGCATTAAAAACACTCCTACAGACGTCACACATTGGAAAATGTAAACGGTTTTAGTTATATTGTAAAACTTGCAAATGTTGCTTGAAGCAATGAATGAAGAATTCATACAAGTACCAAACGGTGCCTGTCATAGGGCAGTAAAACGGCTGATCAAACAAAACAGAAGTCATCGTCGTGGACCCACTAGCTGCGGAAGCTTGCTCTCCAATCAGCTAATCAGACTCAGTAAGTACACGATGACGTTTTGGTGAATTTACTGTGGAATTTGGGAAACTCAAACAATACAAACAGAATGTCATTGTAATAATACTAACGCTGACACTCGTAAATGTGTTAGCATATTAGCTCATGCCAAGGACGCTAGCGTCATTACATTACAATTATACCAAATGTGCATAAAAAAACACTCCTACCGACTTCACATATGGGACGGTATAAACAGTTTTAGGTACCAAACGGTGCCTGTCATAGGGCAGTAAAGCGGCTGATCAAACAAAACAGAAGTCATCGTCGTGGACCCACTAGCTGCGGAAGCTTGCTCTCCAATCAGCTAATCAGACTCAGTAACCACACAATGACGTTTTGGTGAATTTACTGTGGAATTTGGGAAACTCAAACAATGCAAAAAGAATGTCATTGTAAGTTAATAATACTAACACAGACACTTGTAAATGTGTTAGCATATTAGCTCATGCCAAGGACGCTAGCATCATTACTCTACAATTATACGTAATGTGCATTAAAAAACACTCCTACCGACTTCACATATGGGACGGTATAAACAGTTTTCGGTACCAAACGGTGCCTGTCGTACGGCAGTAAAACGGGTGATCGAGCAAAACAGAAGTCATCGTTGTGGACCCACTAGCTACGGAATCTTGCTCTCCAATGAGCTTATCACACTCAATAACTCCACGGTGACGTTTTGGTGAATTTACTGTGGAATTTGTGAAACTCAAACAATACAAAAAGAATGTCATTGTAAGTTAATAATACTAACACAGGCACTTGTAAATGTGTTAGCATATTAGCTCATGCCATGCCAATGACGCTAGCGTCATTACATTACAATTGCACGTAATATGCATAAAAAACACTCCTACAGACTTCACATATGGGACGGTATAAACAGTTTTAGGTACCAAACGGTGCCTGTCATAGGGCAGTAAAGCGGCTGATCAAACAAAACAGAAGTCATCGTCGGGGACCCACTAACTGCGGAATCTTGCTCTCCAATCAGCTAATCACACTCAGTAACTACACAATGACGTTTCGGTTAATTTACTGTGGAATTTGGGAAGCTCAAACAATACAAAAAGAATGTAATTGTAAGTTACTAATACTAACACAGACACTTGTAAATGTGTTAGCATATTAGCTCATGCCATGCCAACGACGCTGGCGTCATTACATTACAATTGCACGTAATATGCATAAAACACACTCCTACAGACTTCGCATATGGGACGGTATAAACAGTTTTAGGTACCAAACGGTGCCTGTCATAGGGCAGTAAAGCGGCTGATCAAACAAAACAGAAGTCATCGTCGTGGACCCACTAGCTGCGGAAGCTTGCTCTCCAATCAGCTAATCAGACTCAGTAACCACACAATGACGTTTTGGTGAATTTACTGTGGAATTTGGGAAACTCAAACAATGCAAAAAGAATGTCATTGTAAGTTAATAATACTAACACAGACACTTGTAAATGTGTTAGCATATTAGCTCATGCCAAGGACGCTAGCATCATTACTCTACAATTATACGTAATGTGCATAAAAAAACACCCTACCGACTTCACATATGGGACGGTATAAACAGTTTTCGGTACCAAACGGTGCCTGTCGTACGGCAGTAAAACGGGTGATCGAGCAAAACAGAAGTCATCGTTGTGGACCCACTAGCTACGGAATCTTGCTCTCCAATCAGCTAATCACACTCAATAACTCCACGGTGACGTTTTGGTGTATTTACTGTGGAATTTGTGAAACTTAAACAATACAAATAGAATGTCATTGTAAGTTAATAATACTAACACAGACACTTGTTATTGTGTTAGCATATTAGCTCATGCCATGCCAACGACGCTAGCGTCATTACATTACAATTGCACGTAATATGCATAAAAAACACTCCTACAGACTTCACATATGGGACGGTATAAACAGTTTTAGGTACCAAACGGTGCCTATCATAGGGCAGTAAAACGGCTGATCAAACAAAACAGAAGTCATCGTCGGGGACCCACTAGCTGCGGATTCTTGCTCTCCAATCAGCTAATCAGACTCAGTAACTACACGATGACGTTTCGGTGAATTTACTGTGGAATTTGGGAAGCTCAAACAATACAAAAAGAATGTCATTGTAATAATACTAATACTAACACATACACTTGTAAATGTGTTAGCAAATTAGCTCATGCCAAGGACGCTAGCGTCATTACATTACAATTGTACGTATTGTGCATGAAAAAAAACGCTCCTACAGACTTCACATATGGGACGGTGTAAACAGTTTTCGGTACCAAACGGTGCCTGTCATACGGGCAGTAAAACGGCTGATCAAACAAATCAGAAGTCATCGTCATGGACCCACTAACTGCGGAAGCTAGCTCTCCAATCAGCTAATCAGACTCAATAACTCCACGGTGAGGTTTTGGTGAATTTACTGTGGAATTTATGAAAGTCAAACAATACAAAAAGAATGTTATTGTAAGTTAATAACACTAACACGGACACTTGTAAATGTGTTAGCATATTGGCTCACGCCAAAAACGCTAGCGTAATCACATTACAATTACACGTAATGCGCATTAAAACACTCCTACAGACATCACACATGGGACGGTATAGTACGTATAAATGGTTTCAATTATTGTAAAGCTTGGAGCGATGAATGAAGAATTCATACAAGTACCAAACCATGCCTGACATAGGGCAGTAAAACGGTTGATCAAACAAAACAGAAGTACCCAGTAGCTGCGGAAGCTAGCTCTCCAATCAGCGAAACAGACTCTATAATTCCACATTTTGGTAAAGTGAAACGATACAAACAGAATGCCATTATAAGTCAATAATACTAACACATACACGTTAGCATATCCGCTAATGATAACAGTGCTAGTTTGATTACATTACAATATCATGTACAACTATATGCATGGAAACACTCGTGTTTTCTTGTTGATCCAGCAGCCGCCGTTTGTTCCCGCGTTACGACCTGTGCTTCTCGTCTCAATGAACTGTTTAACGTGGACCCCGACTTAAACAAGTCAAAGAACTCATTCGGGTGTTACCGTTTAGTGGTCAATTGTACGGAATATGTACTGTACTGTACAGTCTACTAATAAAAGTCTCAATCAATCAATCAAACCTGTGGCTCATCAGGGGACCGCCTACAGAAACCTGCACAACCTGCTATCCCGTGCCAGGACGTAGCTACCTGTCCTGTACAGTAAGCCAAACCAGTCAAGCTCTAAGCATACTCTCTCTCTACGTGCTTCTCCCGCGCTGTGTTTTGTCTCGTGTTTTCTTGTTGATCCAGCAGCCTGCCTTTGTTCCCGCGTTACGAGCTGTGCGTCTCGTCTCCATGAATTGATTAACGTGGACTCCGACTTAAAGAAGTTGAAAAACTTTTTTTGGGTGTTACCATTTAGTGGTCAATTGTACGGAATATGTACTGTACTGTGCAATCTGTGAATTATATTTATATTTATATAGCGCTTTTTCTCTAGTGACTCAAAGCGCTTTACATAGTGAAACCCGATATCTAATTTTTACATTTAAACCAGTGTGGGTGGCACTGGGAGCAGGTGCCACCCACACTGGACACAACGGCAGTGACTTGGATGGGGGAAGCGGTGATCGAACCTGCAACCCAAAAGGTGCTGGCACGGCCGCTGAACCAACCGAGCTATACCGCCCCATCTACTAATAAACGTTTCAATCAATCAAAACTCTTACAGACATCACACATGGGATGGTTTCGTAGGTACGAATTGTTTTAGTTATATTGTAAAACTTACAATCGTCCCTTGGAGCACCAAACGTTATGGACCGTTGCACTTCGGGTTCAAAGGACAAAACGGGAAATACTGTGAGCAAAGTAGTCCAAAAGATAGCGCCATAGCACGAACAATAACCCGCCTTTTCTGTACCTCTCTCAGTGTTGAAAAGCAATACTTATTAACATATTATGTCTGATAGTGAAGAAATATCCATAAATTAGCCGCACCCTTTTTCGAAGCATTTGTAAATAAGTATCGGGTTACAGTTGGAAAAATACGGTATTAGTTTGCATTAAGAGTGAAGTGAATTATATTTATATAGCGCTTTTCTCGAGTGACTCAAAGCACTTTTACATAGTGAAGCCCGATATCTAAGTTCCATTTAAACCAGCATGGGTGGCTAAAGTGTCTTGCCCAAGGACACAACAGCAGTGACTAGGATGACGGAAGCGGGGATCGAACCGGGAACCCTCAAATTGCTGGCACGGCCACTCCTCCAACCGAACTATATCATCCACGTTTATCCAGTGATAAAGAATACATTATGATTCAGATCAGGTTCACTTATTTCATGAACCAAAAAAGCAAAGTCACTATTCCCTTAATAATGTTTTTGCCATTAGAGACTTGGTTTTGCAAAAAAAAACAGTCAGGAAATGCAACAATGACACAGCATCTTCCCGTAAACGTCCAATCAGAAGTCCTCCTCTGTGCTCGGAATAGCTGCTCAGGGGCATATTAGTGTCATAGCTAAGGGTTGCTATGATATGTGATGTATTGGAATGGCCTCAGGTAGGTCATTTATTCCTTCTTTGGAATACCAGCTTTATGCAGTCTTTTTTTAAAAAATGTTTTTGGCCTGAATTTCCCATATTTGGATGTGTCCTCTTAGAATATAGAGATCAGGCTAAAAGAGAATATACAGTTACGATCAAAAGTACATAATGTCATGGCTGTCTTGAGATTCCAATCATATCTACAACTCTTATTTTTGTTATGATAGAGTGATTAGAGCACATACTTGTTGGTCACAAAAAATATTCATGAAGTTTGGTTCTTTTATGAATTTGTTATGGGTCTACTGAAAATCTGATCAAATCTGCTGGGTCAAAAGTATACATCCAGCAATGTTCCCTTGGCAAGTTTCACTGCAAAAAGGTGCTTTTGGTAGCCACCCACAAGCTCCCGATTGAATTTTTGACCACTCCTCTTGACAAAATTGGTGCAGTTCAGCTAAATGTGTTGGTTTTCTGACATGTGTCAAATCGCGGACTGTGGGGTTTGTTTTTCCGGAAGGCAAAGGAAAGTTGGCGCGGGCAAGGCTTGAAGGTAAAGACACATTTTATTTTTACACTTTAAAGGCCTACTGAAATGAGATTTTCTTATTCAAACAGGAATAGCAGGTCCATTCTATGTGTCATTTTTGATCATTTCGTGATATTGCCATATTTTTGCCGAAAGGATTTAGTAGAGAACATCGACGATAAAGTCTGCAACTTTTGGTCGCTAATAAAAAAGCCTTGCCTGTACCGGAAGTAACAGACGATGTGCGCGTGACGTCACGGGTTGTGGAGCTCCTCACATCTGAACATTGTTTACAATCATGGCCACCAGCAGCTAGAGCGATTCGGACCGAGAAAGCGACAATTTCCCCATTAATTTGAGCGAGGATGAAAGATTTGTGGATGAGGAGAGTGAGAGTGCAAGTTTCACTGCAATAAGGTGCTTTTGGTAGCCATCCACAAGCTCCCGATTGAATTTTTGACCACTCCTCTTGACAAAATTGGTGCAGTTCAGCTAAATGTGTTGGTTTTCTGACATGTGTCAAATCGTGGACTATGGGGTTTGTTTTTCCAGAAGGCAAAGGAAAGTTGGCGCGGGCAAGGCTTGAATAAAGAAAGACATATTGTATTTTTACACTTTAAAGGTATAAAAGTCAGAAATTCCACTACATTGTAATATGGTTTCTGTCGGCAGACAAACACGACACAAACTTTCCTAATTGTTAGAAAGCCCTCTGTTTAATAAGTTTGTGCTTCACTGATGAGAATATTTGGCGAGCGCCGTTTTGTCCTACTAATTTAAGCGGCATTTGAACTCACCTTTGTGTGGGCTGTGACTCAACAGTTTGTTTACGGGTACAACTTTCTCAGAAGCTGCCACAGAAAGACATGTTTTATGCCACTCCTTCTCGGTCTCATTTTATCCAGGCCTACTGAAATGAGATTTTCTTATTCAAACGGGGATAGCAGGTCCATTCTATGTGTCATACTTGATCATTTCACGATGTTGGCATATTTTTGCCGAAAGGATTTAGTAGAGAACATCGACGATACAGTTTGCAACTTTTGGTCGCTAATAAAAAAGCCTTGCCTGTACCGAAAGTAGCAGACGATGTGCGCGTGACGTCACGGGTTGTGGAGCTCCTCACATCCTCACATTGTTTACAGTCATAGACACCAGGAGCTAGAGCGATTCGGACCGAGAAAGCGACAATTTCCCCATTAATTTGAGCGAGGATGAAAGATTCGTGGATGGGGAAAGTGGGAGTGAGAGTGCAAGTTTCACTGCAAAAAGGTGCTTTTGGTAGCCATCCACAAGCTCCCGATTGAATTTTTGACCACTCCTCTTGACAAGATTGGTGCAGTTCGGCTAAATGTGTTGGTTTTCTGACATGTGTCAAATCCTGGACTATGGGGTTTGTTTTTCCAGAAGGCAAAGGAAAGTTGGCGCGGGCAAGGCTTGAAGGTAAAGACACATTTTATTTTTACACT
Source organism: Nerophis ophidion (assembly GCF_033978795.1). Classification (NCBI taxonomy): domain Eukaryota; kingdom Metazoa; phylum Chordata; class Actinopteri; order Syngnathiformes; family Syngnathidae; genus Nerophis; species Nerophis ophidion. The sequence continues at coordinate 40,601,891 of NC_084626.1, forward strand.
TTAAAGGCCTACTGAAATGAGATTTTCTTATTCAAACGGGGATAGCAGGTCCATTCTATGTGTCATTTTTGATCATTTCGTGATATTGACATATTTTTGCCGAAAGGATTTAGTAGAGAACATCAACGATAAAGTCAGCAACTTTTGGTCGCTAATAAAAAAGCCTTGCCTGTACCGGAAGTAACAGACAATGTGCGCGTGACGTCACGGGTTGTGGAGCTCCTCACATCTGAGCATTGTTTACAATCATGGCCACCAGCAGCTAGAGCGATTCGGACCGAGAAAGCGACAATTTCCCCATTAATTTGAGCGAGGATGAAAGATTCATGGATGAGGAGAGTGAGAGTGCAAGTTTCACTGCAATAAGGTGCTTTTGGTAGCCATCCACAAGCTCCCGATTGAATTTTTGACCACTCCTCTTGACAAAATTGGTGCAGTTCAGCTAAATGTGTTGGTTTTCTGACATGTGTCAAATCGTGGACTATGGGGTTTGTTTTTCCAGAAGGCAACGGAAAGTTGGCGCGGGCAAGGCTTGAAGAAAGAAAGACATATTGTATTTTTACACTTTAAAGGTATAAAAGTCAGAAATTCCACTACATTGTAATATGGTTTCTGTCGGCACACAAACACGACACAAACTTTCCTAATTGTTAGAAAGCCCTCTGTTTAATAAGTTTGTGCTTCACTGATGAGAATATTTGGCGAGCGCCGTTTTGTCCTACTAATTTAAGCGGCATTTGAACTCACCTTTGTGTGGACTGTGACTCAACAGTTTGTTTACGGGTACAACTTTCTCAGAAGCTGCCACAGAAAGACATGTTTTATGCCACTCCTTCTCGGTCTCATTTTATCCAGGCCTACTGAAATGAGATTTTCTTATTCAAACGGGGATAGCAGGTCCATTCTATGTATCATACTTGATCATTTCACGATGTTGGCATATTTTTGCCGAAAGGATTTAGTAGAGAACATCCACGATAAAGTTCGCAACTTTTGGTCGCTAATAAAAAAGTCTTGCCTGTACCCGAAGTAGCAGACGTTGTGCGTGTGTTGCACTGGTTGTAGAGCTCCTCACATCCTCACATTGTTTACAATCATAGCCACCAGCAGCAAGAGCGATTCGGACCGAGAAAGCGACAATTTCCCCATAAATTTGAGCGCGGATGAAAGATTTGTGGATGAGGAAAGTGAGAGTGAGAGTGCAAGTTTCACTGCAATAAGGCGCTTTTGGTAGCCATCCACAAGCTCCCAATTGAATTTTTGACCATTCCTCTTGACAAAATTGGTGCAGTTCAGCTAAATGTGTTGGTTTTCTGACATGTGTCAAATCCTGGACTATGGGGTGTGTTTTTCCGGAAGGCAAAGGAAAGTTGGCGCGGGCAAGGCTTGAAGGAAGAAAGACATATTTTATTTTTACAATTTAAAGGCCTACTGAAATGAGATTTTCTTATCTAAACGGGCATAGCAGGTCCATTCTATGTGTCATTTTTGATCATTTCGTGATATTGACATATTTTTGCTGAAATTATTTAGTAGAGAACATCCACGATAAAGTTTGCAACTTTTGGTCGCTAATAAAAAAGCCTTGCCTGTACCGGAAGTAGCAGATGATGTGCGCGTGACGTCACGGGTTGTGGAGCTCCTCACATCTGAACTTTGTTTACAATCATAGCCACCAGGAGCTAGAGCAATTTGGGCCGAGAAAGCGACAATTTCCCCATTAATTTGAGCGAGGATGAAAGATTCGTGGATGAGGGTAGTGAGAGTGAAGGACTAGAAAAAAAAAGATGAGGGCAGTGGGAGCGATTCAGTTATTAGACACATTTACTAGGATAATTCTGGAAAATCCCTTATCAGCTTATTGTGTTACTAGTGTTTTAGTGAGATTATATAGTCATACCTGAAAGTCGGAGGGGTTTGGTGACCGCCAGTGTCTCTGAGGGAAGCCATGGAGGAGCCAAGAAAGTCGCAGCTGCCTCTTTGACAGCTGCAGGAAAAACGACACAAGCTCTGCTCATGTTTACGGAAAGAGCCGACTTATTACCACAATTTTCTCACCGAAACTTGCCGGTGGACATGTGGTAGGGAACCATGTTCGCTTGACTGCTCTGTTCCATATTAAATCTTCACAACAAACAAAGAAACACCAGCTGTGTTTGTGTTGCTACAGCCGGCTGCAATACACCGCTTTCCACCAACATCTTTCTTCTTTGTAGTCTCCGTTATTAATTGAACAAATTGCAAAAGATTCAGCAACACAGATGTCCAGAATACTGTCTAATTATGCAATAAAAACAGACTACTTTTAGCCGTGATCTGTGCTGGGAGAACATGTCCGCTACCCCCGGTGATGTCACGCGCACGTGTCATCAAACCGCGACGTTTTCAACAGGATACTTCGCGGGAAATTTGAAATTGCAATTTAGTAAACTAAAAAGGCCGTATTGGCGTGTGTTGCAATGTTAATATTTCCATCCATCCATCCATTTTCTACCGCTTATTCCCTTTTGGGGTCGCGGGGGGCGCTGGCGCCTATCTCAGCTACAATCGGGCGGAAGGCGGGGTACACCCTGGACAAGTCGCCACCTAATCGCAGGGCCAACACAGATAGACAGACAACATTCACACTCACATTCACACACTAGGGCAAATTTAGTGTTGCCAATCAACCTATCCCCAGGTGCATGTCTTTGGAAGTGGGAGGAAGCCGGAGTACCCGGAGGGAACCCACGCATTCACGGGGAGAACATGCAAACTCCACACAGAAAGATCCCGAGCCTGGATTTGAACCCAGGACTGCAGGACCTTCGTATTGTGAGGCAGACGCACTAACCCCTCTGCCACCGTGAAGCCTGTTAATATTTCATCATTGATATATAAACTATCAGACTGCGTGGTCGGTAATAGTGGGTTTCAGTAGGCCTATAAAGGCGCGCACAATGGCGGAGAACAAACTCGACTAATGAAATCAAAACTAGCACAAAGGCAGAACTATGGACAAAAAAACAAAAGACACTAACTGCGGCATTAAACAAACCAAAAACGTACGTGGCGTGGGACTAAGAAACAAGCAGCGTGAATCGTAAACATGGCATGATGTGAGTAGAGGAAAAGTCGCCAGGCTGACTCCCTGCCAACTTTCGGTTTAAATAATAGACATGATTAGTGAAAAAAGGTGTGCGAGTGCAAACTGTGAGACAGGTGCGTGACCTGAGGACAGGTGAAAACTAATGGGTAGTCAATGAAACAAAACAAACAAAAGTGTACAAAGAGTCCAAAAACAAAACCGAACATGACTAAAACAAAACATGATCACACAGACATGACAACATGGACTTGTTTCTTCAGCATTGTCCATACGTTTAAGTCAGGACTTTGGGAAGACCATTCTAAAACCTTCATTCTAACCTGATTTAGCCATTTCTTTACCACTTTTGACGTGTTTGCGGTAGGGGTGTAACGGTACGTGTATTTGGAATAAACCATTTCGGTACGGGGGTTTTGGTTCGGTACGGGGGTGTACCGAACGGGTTTCTGAGCTAAAGTCTTAACAAGCTGCTTTGCTTCTTCTGCCTCTGTCTCAGCACCCAGCATTGTCTTACCCACACAACCATCTGATTGGTTACATATATAGCGGTAACAGCCAATCAGCAGTGTGTATTCAGAGCGCATGTAGTAAATGCTTCAGCGTCGAGCAGATACGTGTTTAGCAGGTGAGCATAAGGCAGCATACTCTCCCCAAATGATAATAAACACCTCCCAGTCAACTACTACTAACATCACTATGAGCCTGTTGACCTTCTAGAAACTTAAACTGCAGCTCAGCTCGCTCGCAGTCCTGGCTTGAGGTGAAGGTTAATTAGCTTTTAGCGTAAAGTTAGCTCATTTTGTGTGTGTGTGTGTGTGTGTGTGTTTTACGGACGGAAAAGCTTTGAATGGCAGGGTCCCTGCTATCACATGTTGACAACAATATAACATTTACATAATAAAAATCAATTACAGGCTTCCCAAATGCTGTAATAAATTAAGCATGATGAGTTGACTTGAAACTGTTTAATGTTGCACTTTTTATATGTAGAAGAAAAGTTTTGTCATTTTATTTAATTTGAGCACCAATTTGAGGCAGTTCAATGTTGATTAAAGTGGGCAGAATTATTATAGTGTTCCCAATGTTAAAAGGATAAAGTCATTGATTACAAATTTGCTAAATAACCCAAAAATGTATATTTTGTTGTTTTCTTACTGTACCGAAAATTAACCGAACCGTGACCTCTAAACCAAGGTACGTACCGAACCGAAATTTTTGTCTACCGTTACACCCCTACTTTTGGGTCATTGTCCTGATGGAACACCCAACTGGGCCC
>NC_084626.1:40606274-40636274 GCF_033978795.1 Nerophis ophidion
CTTACAAGGAGAAGAACAACATGGTGGGGGGTCAATCATGCTTTGGGGCTGTTTCTCTGCCTCAGGGGCTCTCCCTTAGAGATAGGGTGAGAAGCTCTGTCATCCGGGAGGGACTCAAAGTAAAGCCGCTGCTCCTCCACATGGAGAGGAGCCAGATGAGGTGGTTCGAGCATCTGGTCACGATGCCACACGAACGCCTCCCTAGGGAGGTGTTTAGGGCACGTCCCACTGGTAGGAGGCTACGGGGAAGACCCAGGTCTGCCCTGGGAACGCCTCGGGATCCCCCGGGAAGAGCTGGACAAAGTGGCTGGGGAGAGGGAAGTCTGGGCTTCCCTGCTTAGGCTCCTGCCCCCGCGACCCCACCTTGGATAAGCGGAAGAAGATGGATGGATGGATGGATCATTATTATCGCAGTTGTTTTAAATGTGCTAAAAAAAATGTTTTGAAGTACTTATGCTGAAATATTTTAACCAAGTATTATTAAAAAAACAAAAATCAGTCAATGTTTATTTATATAGCCCCAAATCACAAATGTCTCAAAGGACTGCACAAACCATTACGACTACAACATCCTCGGAAGAACCCACAAAAGGGCAAGGAAAACTCACACCCAGTGGGCAGGGAGAATTCACACCCAGTGGGACGCCAGTGACAATGCTGACTATGAGAAACCTTGGAGAGGACCTCAGATGTGGGCAACCCCCCCCCCCCTCTAGGGGACCGAAAGCAATGGATGTCGAGCGGGTCTAACATGATACTGTGAAAGTTCAATCCATAGTGGCTCCAACACAGCCGCGAGAGTTCAGTTCAAGCGGATCCAAGACAGCAGCGAGAGTCCCGTCCACAGGAAACCATCTCAAGCGGAGGCGGATCAGCAGCGTAGAGATCTCCCCAACCGATACACAGGCGAGCGGTCCATCCTGGGTCTCGACTCTGGACAGCCAGTACTTCATCCATGGTCATCGGACCGGACCCCCTCCACAAGGGAGGGGGTGGACATAGGAGAAAAAAGAAAAGAAGCGACAGATCAACCTGTCTGAAAAGGTCTATTTAAAGGCTAGAGTATACAAATGAGTTTTAAGGTGAGACTTAAATGGTTCTACTGAAAAACACACAAACACATTCAAAATTATTTTTCTATTTTCACTATGTAAAGCGCTTTGAGTCACTAGAGAAAAAAACCCATCCATCCATCCATTTTCTACTGCTTATTCTCTTTTGGGGTCGCGGGGGGTACACCTTGGACAAGTCGCCACCTCAAAAAGCGCTATATAAATATAATTCACTTCAAATCTTTGTTGGATGCTTCAAGTTTAAATTTAATTAATTGGATTCTGGTAATGTAGTTTATTTTCACACTCGCCAAAGCAAAAGTGCCTAAAAAAACTACACTTATCAAGTTTTCGTTTGATAGGGTCAAGCGTCACGGCTTTATTGTCAAGATTTTGAAACCACAATACCGTTACAACCCTGATAAAAAACACAATTTACAAGCCCCAATTCAAACAATGTCTACAAAACACCACTAGATGGCAGTATGGCTATGTCAGCACGTTTTGAAGCTCGGGGGTGTCAAACTCATTTAGACTCAGGGGCCACATGTAGTCAAATATCTGCACACGCGGGTTGGACTATTAAAATCATGGCATTAAAACTAAAAAATAAAGACAACTTCCGGTTGTTTTCTTTGTCTTACTTTGGCCAAAAATAGAACAAACACATTTTGAAGGTAATACAATAAAAATATAGAAAAAAAATACCGGCAGCGGGAAGGTTTGGACCAGACCTGGGCAAATTAAGGACTGGGGACCACATGCGGCCCGTTAAGCTTTTCAATCTGGCCCGCCGGACATTCACAAATATTTTTTTAAAATTTTTAAGATGGAAAGTGTAGCTGCCATTATGATGTGCAGTCATGTTTTCCAAGGACCAAAGTCTTGAACTGTGCAAAGTATTTCAATGCTTGGAATCTGAGCTTTGGGATGATATACCAGTTACTATGGTAATCTAATTAGTTACTATGGTCATCTAATTAGTTACTATGGTCATCTAATTAGTTACTATGGTCATCTAATTAGTTACTATGGTCATTAATAAGTTACGATGGTCATGTAATTAGTTACTATGGTCATCTAATTGGTTACTATGGTCATCTAATTAGTTACTATGGTAATCCAATTAGTTACTATGGTCATCTAATTAGTTACTATGGTCATCTAATTAGTTACTATGGTAATCTAATTAGTTACCATGGTCATCTAATTAGTTACTATGGTAATCTAATTAGTTACTATGGTCATCTAATTAGTTACTATGGTAATCTAATTAGTTGCTATGGTCATTAATTAGTTACGATGGTCATCTAATTAGTTACGATGGTCATCTAATTAGTAACTATGGTCATTAATTAGTTACTATGGTCATCTAATTAGTCCATCCATCCATCCATTTCCTACCGCTTATTCCCTTTCGGGGTCGCGGGGGGCGCTGGCGCCTATCTCATCCAATTAGTTACTATGGTAATCTAATTAACTACTCTGGTCATTAATTTGTTATGATGGTCATCTAATTAGTTACTATGGTCATGAATTAGTTACGATGGTCAGCTAATTAGTTACTATGGTCATCTAATTAGTTACTATGGTCATTAATTAGTTACGATGGTCATCTAATTAGTTACTATGGTAATCTAATTAGTTACTATGGTCATTAATTAGTTACGATGGTCATCTAATTAGTTACTATGGTAATCTAATTAGTTACTATGGTCATTAATTAGTTACAATGGTCATCTAATTAGTTACTATGGTCATCTAATTAGTTACTATGGTCATTAATTAGTTACGATGGTCATCTAATTAGTTACTATGGTAATCTAATTAGTTACTATGGTCATTAATTAGTTACGATGGTCATCTAATTAGTTACTATGGTAATCTACGTCACAGCAGCTCCGACGAGGCACCAAACAGTGAGTCCGGGAAGTGTTTCCACAGAAGCAGAAGAAAACTTTTACAACAAAGTTCTAAAGCTTATCACTTACCGTATTTCCTTGAATTACTGCCGGGTCAAACTCGTTTCGCAAAATAATTCGCGCATGCTTAGTATTACCGCCGGGTCAAACTCGTCACGTCACGAGTGACACTTCCCCTGTCATCATTTTTCAAAATGGAGGCGGCTGATTTCAATACCGGTAATTTGAAATCGCATAAAGGGAAGAAGATTAAGAGCTATTCAGTAGGATTTAAGGTCCAAGCTTACATCACACTCAAATTTTTACTGCATGCCTTTGGTAAGTGCCGTAATGAGAAGAGGTTTTGAAATAATTAGCGCATGCTTAGATAGGCGGCAGCCACCCCCGCGACTTCAAAAGGGATTAAGCGGTAAAAAAATGGATGGATGGAGGCTTACTTTTACCGCATGCCTTTGGTAAGCGCAGAAGGGAAAAGAGGTTTTAAAATAATTAGCGCCCCTTGCGGCAATTCAAGGAAATACGGTATATCAGATTGTAGGTGGCTTTATTTTGTACCTTTCGTGTTCATATTTTACTGTTTGTTGCATTTTTGTTGCGTTTCACTTGATTGTGAAGTGAATTATATTTATATAGCGCTTTTCTCTAGTGACTCAAAGCGCTTTACATAGTGAAACCCAATATCTAAGTTCCATTTAAACCAGTGTGGGTGGCACTGGGAGTAGGTGGGTAAAGTGTCTTGCCCAAGGACACAACGGCAGCGACTAGGGTGGCGGAAGCGGGAATCGAACCTGCAACCCTCAAGTTGCTGGCACGGCCACTCTACCAACCGAGCTATACCGCCGTATTTTACATTGTAAAATGTGACGATCGAAAAAGGGTGTGACGTTCATATTTTGTCAATATTCAGTGTTTTATCCTTTTAAGGCGATCTGTCATAACGTTTTTAACGTTCAATCAGACATTATTTTGAGGTTTTCTATTAGTGTTCCTAAAAATAAATATACCAGCCCCCAGACATATTTTTTTCCCTAAATGTGGCCCCCCGAGTCAAAATAATTGACTATGCCTGGTTTATCTTTATTTTATTTTATTTATTTATTTTTTATGAATTTCTTAATCAATACACAACAATACCATAACACTGCAATCCAATTCCAAAACCAAACCCGACCCAGCAACATTCAGAATAGCAATAAACAAATGAGGACACACAAATGAGCAAATGAGGACACACAAACATGACACGGTACAATCTATAAGTAGAGAAACAATGTCAAAATAGCAGTGATTAAATATCCCTCATTAAAAACAGTAATAAAAAAAATGTAACCATTAACAATAGTGTCACAGTGGCCCTGGAGCCGCATGCGGCTCTTTAGCGCCGCCCTAGTGGCTCTCTGGAGCTTTTTCAAAAATATATGAAAAATGGAAATGAGGGGAAATAAAATACATCTTTTGTTTTAATTTGGTTTCTGTAGGAGGACAAACATGACCCAAACCTCCCTAATTGTTATAAAGCACACTGTTTATATTAAACATGCTTCACTGATTCGAGTATTTGGCGAGCGCCGTTTTGTCTTACTCATTATGGCGGTCCTTGAACTCACCCTAGTTTGTTTACATGCATAACTTTCTCCGACTGTCTAAGACGTGTTTTATGCCACTTCTTTTTCTGTCTCATTTTGTCCACCAAACTTTTAACGCTGTGCGAGAATGCACAAAGGGGAGTTTTGTTGATGTTATTGACTTGTGTGGAGTGCTAACCAGACATATTTGGTCACTGCATGACTGTAAGCTAATTGATGCTAACATGCTATTTGGGGCGGTATAGCTCGGTTGGTAGAGTGGCCGTGCCAGCAACTTGAGGGTTGCAGGTTCAATTCCCGCTTCCGCCATCCTAGTCACTGCCGTTGTGTCCTTGGGCAAGACACTTTACCCACCTGCTCCCAGTGCCACCCACACTGGTTTAAATGTAATTTAGATATTGGGTTTCACTATGTAAAGCGCTTTGAGTCACTTGAGAAAAGCGCTATATAAATATAATTCACTTCACTATTTAGGCTAGTTATATGTACATATTGCATTACGGTGCCTGATTTGTAGCTATATTTGAGCTCATTTAGTTTCATTTTAAGTCCTCATAATTCAATTTATATCTCATGACACACTATCTGTATGTAATATGGCTTTTAATTTTTTGCGGCTCCAGACAGATTTGTTTTTGTATTTTTGGTCCAATGTGGCTTTCTCAACATTTTGGGTTGCCGACTCCTGGTTTAGATCCATGAAGGAAAGAAGAAAATGAATTAATATTTCTAACTGAATACATGTACATATGCATAAAAATGTGTTTTCATTTATAGATATATATTTTTAATGAAATAAGTATTGTTTATGACAACCTTTTTCCAAAACACAATGTGAGATACAACAGGCTAATGCATACATTTATCATTTGTTTTCAAAACGCTTACAAAAAAGTGGGACCTCAAAAATGTACTACGGGGCCTAATTTTTATTACGTGAAACTTCCTAGCGCCAACACTGATGGAGTATTAGTGCGTGCAAAACAGCAGCAGGCGGCTGTGGCCTGTGGGCCGTTTCTAATACTAATCACCTATCATCCCGGGGGCCATAGATCATTCATTCCCGGGGTGGGTCTGGCCCCCGGGCCTTGACTTTGACACCACTGGTCTAGCTCCAATTTGTCTGTCAATCCTAACATAATAGTGAGAGTCCAGTCCATAGTGGATCTAACATAATAGTGTGAGAGTCCAGTCCATAGTGGATCTAACATAATAGTGAGAGTCCAGTCCATAGTGGATCTAACATAATAGTGTGCGTCCAGTCCATTGTGGATCTAGCACAATATAGTGAGAGTCCAGTCCATAGTGGATCTAACATAATAGTGTGCGTCCAGTCCATTGTGGATCTAGCACAATATAGTGAGAGTCCAGTCCATAGTGGATCCAACATAATAGTGTGCGTCCAGTCCATTGTGGATCTAGCACAATATAGTGAGAGTCCAGTCCATAGTGGATCTAACATAATAGTGAGAGTCCAGTCCATAGTGGATCTAGCATAATATTGTGAGAGTCCAGTCCATAGTGGATTTAACATAATATTGAGAGTCCAGTCCATAGTGGATCTAACATAATAGTGAGAGTCCAGTCCATAGTGGATCTAACATAATAGTGAGAGTCCAGTCCGTAGTGGATCTAACATAATAGTGAGAGTCCAGTCCATAGTGGGTCTAACATAATAGTGTGAGAGTCCAGTCCATAGTGGATCTAGCTTAATAGTGTAAGAGTCCAGACCTTAGTGGATCCAACATAATAGTGAGAGTCCAGTCCATTGTGGATCTAGCACAATATTGTGATAGTCCAGTCCATAGTGGATCTAACATAATAATGAGATTCCTGTCCATATTGGATCCAACATAATAGTGAAAGTCCAGTCCATAGTGGATCTAACATAATAGTGACAGTCCAGTCCATAGTGGATCTAACATAATAGTGACAGTCCAGTCCATAGTGGATCTAACATAATAGTGACAGTCCAGTCCATAGTGGATCTAACATAATAGTGACAGTTCAGTCCATAGTGGATCTAACATAATAGTGACAGTTCAGTCCATAGTGGATCTAACATAATATTGTGAGTCCAGTCCATTGTGGATCTAGCACAATATTGTGATAGTCCAGTCCATAGTGGATCTAACATAATAATGAGATTCCTGTCCATATTGGATCCAACATAATAGTGAAAGTCCAGTCCATAGTGGATCTAACATAATAGTGACAGTCCAGTCCATAGTGGATCCAACATAATAGTGACAGTTCAGTCCATTGTGAATCTAACATAATAGTGACAGTTCAGTCCATAGTGGATCTAACATAATATTGTGATAGTCCAGTCCATAGTGGATCTAACATAATAATGAGATTCCTGTCCATATTGAATCCAACATAATAGTGAAAGTCCAGTCCATAGTGGATCTAACATAATAGTGACAGTCCAGTCCATAGTGGATCTAACATAATAGTGACAGTCCAGTCCATAGTGGATCTAACGTAATAGTGACAGTTCAGTCCATAGTGGATCTAACATAATAGTGACAGTTCAGTCCATAGTGGATCTAACATAATAGTGACAGTTCAGTCCATAGTGGGGCCAGCAGGAGACCATCTCTAACGGAGACGGGTCAGCAGCGCGGAGATGTCCCCAACCGATGCACAGACGAGCGGTCTACCCCGGGTCCCGGCTTCATACGTGGCCACCGAACCTGTGACCTCCCTCCAAGAAGGAGAACGGGGCAGAGCAAAATAAAAACGGCAGATCAACTGGTCTAAAAAGGGGGGTCTATTTAAAGGCTACAGTATACAAATGAGTTTTAAGATGGGACTTAAATGCTTTTACTGAGGTAGCATCGCGAACTGTTCCAGAGTACTGGAGCCCCAATAGAAAACGCTCTATACTTTTTTTGGGCTCTGGGAATCACTAATAAGCCGGAGTTCTTTGAACGCGGATTTCTTGCCGATTTCTTCAAGATAGACCGTGTAGTATTTTATACGTAAGTAGTAAAACTTTAAAGTCACATCTTAAGTGCACAGGAAGTCAGTGCAGGTGAGCCAGTTTAGACATAATATGATCAAACTTAAGTTTTGTTTCCTCGACTAGGTAAAGACTTGATTAACCAGCTGCTGAAGACGGACCCCAATGAGAGAATGACCATCACCCAGTTTATGAATCACCCTTGGATTAGTGTAAGTTTACTTTGCCACACACATGCAATATTTAATCCTGCTACTACTTGTTGTTTAATCAACACAGCTGTGTGTATTTGTGTTGTTGTTGTTGTTGTTGTTGTTGTTGTTGCACTCTGCAGCAGTCCATGGCGGTTCCCTCCACGCCACTCCACACCACCAGGGTGCTGACTGAGGACAGAGAGATGTGGGAGGACGTCAAGGTCTGAACTGCACCAACACTGACCCCCTCTGGTCATTGGGCGACATTACAGAACAAATCACAACAAAGTAGTTGTAATACCAACATAATTATTACACACACTAGTAGTTACATCCAAACTACAAAAAAAAAAAGTTTGTACCTAAAATGCATTGTGGTAGTAATTGTTTGTCTACCATGAAGATGGTTCAACCATAATAATGTCGGCGAGGCTGACCATATTGTGAAATCCCAAAAAGAGGACACATACCGTATTTTTCGGAGTATAAGTCGTTCCGCAGTATAAGTAACACCTGCCGATAATGCATAATAAAGAAGGAAAAAAACATATATAAGTCGCACTGGATCTAACATAATAGTGAGAGTCCAGTCCATAGTGGATCTAACATAATAGTGAGAGTCCAGTCCATAGTGGATCTAACATAATAGTGTGAGAGTCCAGTCCATTGTGGATGCAACGTAATATTGTGAGAGTCCAGTCCATAGTGGATCTAACATAATAGTGAGAGTCCAGTCCATAGTGGATCTAACATAATAGTGAGAGTCCAGTCCATAGTGGATCTAACGTAATAGTGAGAGTCCAGTCCATAGTGGATCTAGCATAATATTGTGAGAGTCCAGTCCATAGTGGATCTAACATAATAGTGAGAGTCCAGTCCACAGTGGATCTAACTTAATATTGTGAGAGTCCAGTCCATAGAGGATATAACATAACAGTGACTGTCCAGTCCATTGTGGATCTAGCATAATAGTGTGAGAGTCCAGTCCATTGTGGGTCTAACATAATAGTGTGAGAATCCAGTCCATTGTGGATCTAGCATAATATTGTGAGAGTCCAGTCCATTGTGGATCTAGCATAATATTGTGAGTCCAGTCCATAGAGGATATAACATAATAGTGACTGTCCAGGCCATTGTGGATCTAGCATAATATTGTGAGAGTCCCGTTCATAGTGAATCTAACATAATAGTGAGAGTCCAGTCCATAGTGGATCTAACATAATAGTGTGAGAGTCCAGTCCATAGTGGATCTAACATAGTATTATAAGAATCCAGTCCATAGTGGATCTAACATACTAGGGTGAGAGTCCAGTCCATATTGGATCTTACATAATAGTGAGAGTCCAGTCCATAGAGGATGTAACATAATAGTGAGAGTCCAGTCCATTGTGGATCTAGCATAATATTGTGAGAGTCCAGTCCATAGTGAATCTAACATAATAGTGAGAGTCCAGTCCATAGTGGATCTAACATAATAGTGTGAGAGTCCAGTCCATTGTGAATCTAACATAATAGTGACAGTCCAGTCCATAGTGGATCTAACATAATATTGTGAGAGTCCAGTCCATAGAGGATATGACATAATAGTGACTGTCCAGTCCATTGTGGATCTAGCATAATATTGTGAGAGTCCAGTCCATTGTGGATCTAGCATAATATTGTGAGAGTCCAGTCCATAGTGAATCTAACATAATAGTGAGAGTCCAGTCCATAGTGGATCTAACATAATAGTGTGAGAGTCCAGTCCATTGTGAATCTAACATAATAGTGAGAGTCCAGTCCATAGTGGATCTAACATAATATTGTGAGAGTCCAGTCCATAGTGGATCTAGCATAATATTGTGAGAGTCCAGTCCATTGTGGATCTAGCATAATATTGTGAGAGTCCAGTCCATTGTGGATCTAGCATAATATTGTGAGAGTCCAGTCCATTGTGGGTCTAACATAATATTGAGAGTCCAGTCCATAGTGGATCTAACATAATAGTGTGAGAGTCCAGTCCATTGTGGATCTAGCATAATATTGTGAGAGTCCAGTTCATAGTGAATCTAACATAATATTGTGAGAGTCCAGTCCATAGTGAATCTAACATAATAGTGTGAGAGTCCAGTCCATTGTGAATCTAACATAATAGTGACAGTCCAGTCCATAGTGGATCTAACATAATATTGTGAGAGTCCAGTCCATAGAGGATATAACATAATAGTGACTGTCCAGTCCATTGTGGATCTAGCATAATATTGTGAGAGTCCAGTCCATAGTGAATCTAACATAATAGTGAGAGTCCAGTCCATAGTGGATCTAACATAATAGTGTGAGAGTCCAGTCCATTGTGAATCTAACATAATAGTGAGAGTCCAGTCCATAGTGGATCTAACATAATATTGTGAGAGTCCAGTCCATAGTGGATCTAGCATAATATTGTGAGAGTCCAGTCCATTGTGGATCTAGCATAATATTGTGAGAGTCCAGTCCATTGTGGATCTAGCATAATATTGTGAGAGTCCAGTCCATTGTGGGTCTAACATAATATTGAGAGTCCAGTCCATAGTGGATCTAACATAATAGTGTGAGAGTCCAGTCCATTGTGGATCTAGCATAATATTGTGAGAGTCCAGTTCATAGTGAATCTAACATAATAGTGAGAGTCCAGTCCATAGTGGATCTAACATAATATTGTGAGAGTCCAGTCCATAGTGGATCTAACATAATAGTGTGAGAGTCCAGTCCATAGTGGATCTAACTTAATATTGTGAGAGTCCAGTCCATAGAGGATATAACATAACAGTGACTGTCCAGTCCATTGTGGATCTAGCATAATAGTGTGAGAGTCCAGTCCATTGTGGGTCTAACATAATAGTGTGAGAGTCCAGTCCATTGTGGATCTAGCATAATATTGTGAGAGTCCAGTCCATTGTGGATCTAGCATAATATTGTGAGAGTCCAGTCCATTGAGGATATAACATAATAGTGACTGTCCAGGCCATTGTGGATCTAGCATAATATTGTGAGAGTCCCGTTCATAGTGAATCTAACATAATAGTGAGAGTCCAGTCCATAGTGGATCTAACATAATGGTGTGAGAGTCCAGTCCATAGTGGATCTAACATAGTATTGTAAGAATCCAGTCCATAGTGGATCTAACATACTAGGGTGAGAGTCCAGTCCATATTGGATCTTACATAATAGTGAGAGTCCAGTCCATAGAGGATGTAACATAATAGTGAGAGTCCAGTCCATTGTGGATCTAGCATAATATTGTGAGAGTCCAGTCCATAGTGAATCTAACATAATAGTGAGAGTCCAGTCCATAGTGGATCTAACATAATAGTGTGAGAGTCCAGTCCATTGTGAATCTAACATAATAGTGACAGTCCAGTCCATAGTGGATCTAACATAATATTGTGAGAGTCCAGTCCATAGAGGATATAACATAATAGTGACTGTCCAGTCCATTGTGGATCTAGCATAATATTGTGAGAGTCCAGTCCATTGTGGATCTAGCATAATATTGTGAGAGTCCAGTCCATAGTGAATCTAACATAATAGTGAGAGTCCAGTCCATAGTGGATCTAACATAATAGTGTGAGAGTCCAGTCCATTGTGAATCTAACATAATAGTGAGAGTCCAGTCCATAGTGGATCTAACATAATATTGTGAGAGTCCAGTCCATAGTGGATCTAGCATAATATTGTGAGAGTCCAGTCCATTGTGGATCTAGCATAATATTGTGAGAGTCCAGTCTATTGTGGATCTAGCATAATATTGTGAGAGTCCAGTCCATTGTGGGTCTAACATAATATTGAGAGTCCAGTCCATAGTGGATCTAACATAATAGTGTGAGAGTCCAGTCCATTGTGGATCTAGCATAATATTGTGAGAGTCCAGTTCATAGTGAATCTAACATAATAGTGAGAGTCCAGTCCATAGTGGATCTAACATAATATTGTGAGAGTCCAGTCCATAGTGGATCTAACATAATAGTGTGAGAGTCCAGTCCATAGTGGATCTAACATAATAGTGTGAGAGTCCAGTCCATTGTGGATCTAACATAATAGTGAAAGTCCAGTCCATAGTGGATCTAACATAATAATTTGAGAGTCCAGTTCATAGTGAATCTAACATAATAGTGAGAATCCAGTCCATAGTACAGTAAGGACCAGATGAGTCACATTTTTTGGGGGAAATTTACAGTATTTGATAAAACCCAACACTAAGAATAGACATTTGAAAGGCAATTTAAAATAAATAAAGAATAGTGAACAACAGGCTGAATAAGTGTACGGCAGGGGTTTACCAACCTTTTTGAAAGCAAGAGCTACTTCTTGGGTACTGATTAATGCGAAGGGCTACCAGTTTGATACACACTTAAATAAATTACCAGAAATAGCCAATTTGCTCAATTGACCTTTAATAAATAAATCTATATACATTAAAAAATGGGTATTTCTGTCTGTCATTCAGTCTAACATTTTTTTTCCTTTTCACGGAAGGTTTTTTGTAGAGAATAAATGATGACAAAAACACTTAATTGAACGGTTTAAAAGAGAAGAAAACACGAAAAAAATTCAAATTTAATTTTGAAACATACTTTATCTTCAATTTCGACTCTTTAAAATTCAAAATTCCACTGAAAAAATGATGGGAAAAACTAGCTAATTCGAATCTTTTTGAAAAAATTCAAAAAATAATTTATGGAACGTTATTAGTAATTTTTCATTTTAGAATTTTGATGACATGTTTTAAATAGGTTAAAATCCAATCTGCACTTTGTTAGAATATATAATAAATTGCACCAAGCTATATTTCTAACAAAGACAAATCATTATTTCTTATAGATTTTCCAGACTAAAAATTTTAAAATAATTTCAAAAGACTTTAAAATAAGATTTATATTTGATTCTACAGATTTTCTAGATTTGCTAGAATATTTTTATTTTATTTTAATCACAATAAGTTTGAAGAAATATTTCACAAATATTCTTCTTTGAAAAAACAGAAGCTAAAATGAACAATTAATTAAAATGTATTTATTATTCTTTGCAATAAAAAAAAAGATACTTGAACATTGATTTAAATTGTCAGGAAAGAAGAGGAAGGAATTTAAAAGGTAAAAAGGTATATCCTTTTTAAGGTTGTATTTTTTCTGTAAAATTGTCTTTCTGAAAGTTATAAGAAGCAAAGTAAAAAAAAAAAATGAATTTATTTAAGCAAGTAAAGACCAACTCTTTAAAATATTTTTTGGGATTTTCAAAATCTATTTGAGTTTTGTCTCTCTTAGAATTAAAAATGTCGAGCAAAGTGAGACCAGCTTGCTAGTAAATAAATACAATTTAAAAAATTGAGGCAGCTCACTGGTAAGTGCTGCTATTTGAGCTATTTTTAGAACAGGCCAGCGGGCGACTCATCTGGTCCTTATGGGCGACCTGGTGCCCGCGGGCACCGCGTTGGTGACCCCTGGTGTACGTTATATGAGGCATAAATAACCAACTGAGAAGGTGCCTGCTATGTTAACCTAACATATTATGGTAAGAGTCATTCAAATAACTATAACGTTTACCAAACAATCTGTCACTCCTAATTGATAAATCCCATGAAATCTTACATGTCTAGTCTCTTACGTGAATCAGCTAAATAATATTATTTGATATTTTACGGTAATGTGTTAATAATTTCACGCATTATCGCCCCTGAGTATAAGTCGCACCCCCGGCCAAACTATGAAAAAAACTGCGACTTATAGTCCGAAAAATACGGTACATGCGTGCCAAGGCCGGGAATAGGTGAACATTTGCCAATGATACTTGAACTTGCATAGCTCGGTTAGTAGAGTGGCCGTGCCAGCAACTTGAGGGTTGCAGGTTCGATTCCCGCTTCCGCCATCCTAGTCACTGCCGTTGTGTCCTTGGGCAAGACACTTTACCCACCTGCTCCCAGTGCCACCCACACTGGTTTAAATGTAACTTAGATATTGGGTTTCACTATGTAAAGCACTTTGAGTCAATAGAGAAAAGCGCTATATAAATATAATTCACTTCACTTATGTGGGTTTATTGTTAGGCAGTTTCATTAACGTCCTCCCAACAAAACAACACACAACAACAGCAGTCAATCAATGAATCAATGTTTATTTATATAGCCCTAAATCACAAATAAAGCATTTTTTCTCCTCTGTTGACAGCAGGGTTGGCGCTAGGAAGTTTCGAAATGGGGTCCCAGGGACCCCATCAAGTCATAAAAATGGGGTCCCACAGTAAATTATTGGGGTCCCACTTTTTTGTAAGCGTTTTGAAAACAAAAGATAAAGGTATGCATTGTCCTGTTATATCTCACATTATATGTTGTGTTTTGGAAATAGTGTAATATATGTTACTTAATTCCTTAAAAGAAATAATATAAAAAAAGACAAATTTGTATGCATATGTAAATGTATTCAGTCATAAACATTCATTCACTTTCTTCTTTCCTTCATGGATCTAAACTTTACCGCTGCTGGTAGTTTTTTCTATGTTTTTATTTAATAAGTTGTAGGTGTATTTATTTCAGTATAAAAGTGTAAAAAAGTGTTTTGCTTGGGTCATGAAGTGATGATAATGGTGTGCCAGGGCATACATACATTTTATATTTAAGGCTTAAATCTCTGGAGTTTACATCAACTTCAAATCTAGTCCTCATTTCAAAATGTTTTAGTATTTTTTCGTTGTTCTTTTGTTTGTTTGTTTTCCGCCCTTTTTAGTCAAACAATTTTTATGGCAAAGACACAAATATGCCAAATCTTCCACTAAAAATATTTTTTTAAGTAGAATATTTGATGTGACATAATCGGGTTTGCGGGGGGGTGTATATTGTAGCGTCCCGGAAGAGTTAGTGCTGCAAGGGATTCTGGGTATTTGTTCTGTTGTGTTTGTGTTGTGTTACGGTGCGGATGTTCTCCCGAAATGTGTTTGTCATTCTTGTTTGGTGTGGGTTCACTGTGTGCCGCATATTTGTAACAGTGTTAAAGTTGTTTTTACGGCCACCCTCAGTGTGACCTGTATGGGTGTTGACCAAGTATGCGTGCATTCACTTCTGTGTGTGTGAAAAGCCGTAGATATGTACAAACCTCGTTTCCATATGAGTTGGGAAATTGTGTTAGATGTAAATATAAACAGAGTACAATGATTTGCAAATACTTTTCAACCCATATTCAGTTGAATGAACTACAAAGACAAGATATTTGATGTTCAAACTCATAAACTTTATTTTTTTTTTGCAAATAATAATTAACTTGGAATTTCATGGCTGCAACATGTGCCAAAGTAGTTGGGAAAGGGCATGTTCACCACTGTGTTACATCACCTTTTCTTTTAACAACACTCAATAAACGTTTGGGAACTGAGGAAACTAATTGTTGAAGCTTTGAAAGTGGAATTCTTTCCTATTCTTGTTTTATGTAGAGCTTCAATCGTTCAACAGTCCGGGGTCTCCGCTGTCGTATTTTACGCTTCATAATGCGCCACACGTTTTCCATGGGACACAGGTCTGGACTGCAGGCGGGCCAGGAAAGTACCCGCACTCTTTTTTTACGAAACCTTGCTGTTGTAACACGTGCTGAATGTGGCTTGGCATTGTCTTGCTGAAATAAGCAGGGGCGTACATGAAAAAGACGGCGCTTAGATGGCAGCATATGTTGTTCCAAACCTGTATGTACCTTTCAGCATTAATGGTGCCTTCACAGATGTGTAAGTTACCCATGCCTTGGGCACTAATGCACCCCCATACCATCACAGATGCTGGCTTTTGAACTTCGCGTCGATAACAGTCTGGATGGTTCGCTTCCCTTTGGTCCGGATGACACGATGTCGAATAATTCCATAAACATTTTGAAATGTGGACTTGTCAGACCTCAGAACACTTTTCAAGCTTGCATCAGTCCATCTTAGATGATCTCGAGGCGCAGAGAAACCGGCGGCGTTTCTGGATGTTGTTGATAAATGGCTTTCGCTTTGCATAGTAGAGCTTTAACTTGCACTTACAGATGTAGCGACAAACTTTAATTAGTGACAGTGGTTTTGTGAAGTGTTCCTGAGCCCATGTGGTGATATCCTTTAGAGATTGATGTCGGTTTTGGATACAGTGTCGTCTGAGGCATCGAAGGTCACGATCATTCAATGTTGGTTTCCAGCCATGCCGATTACGTGGAGTGATTTCTCCAGATTCTCTGAACCTTTTGATGATATTATGGACCGTAGATGTTGAAATCCCTAATTTCTTGCAATTGCACTTTGAGAAACGTTGTTCTTAAACTGTTTGACTATTTGCTCACGCAGTTGTGGACAAAGGAGTGTACCTCGCCCCATCCTTTCTTGCGAAAGACTGAGCATTTTTTTGGGAAGCTGTTTTTATACCCAATCATGGCACCCACCTGTTCCCAATTAGCCTGCACACCTGTGGGATGTTCCAAATAAGTGTTTGACGAGCATTCCTCAACTTTATCGGTATATATTGCCACCTTTCCCAGCTTCTTTGTCACGTGTTGCTGGCATCAAATTCTAAAGTTAATGATTATTTGCACAAATCAGTTTGAGCATCAAATATGTTGTCTTTGTAGCATATTCAACTGAATATGGGTGAAAAGGATTTGCAAATCATTGTATTCCGTTTATATTTACATCTAACACAATTTCCCAACTCATATGGAAACAGGGTTCGTAAAACTCGCGGGCATTAAACCGAGACCCTGCTTTATACAAATATGTAATAGTGTTTACTGAAGTTACCCACTCTAAATCATTTTCAATTCTATAATTTATTGTCAAAGTATCGAACCGAGACTTGAAATCGGGTCTGATCTGAGGCCAAAATATTGATTGGGACATCCTTACCAAAACAAAGTGTTGATATTAAAACGTTTTTTTTGCTGCTTACAAACACATGTTTGCACAAAAGCGACACACAACTTGTTTTGCCACTGTGTTGCACAACTGCATATCACAGTTGTGTGTGAAAGGAATGAGAAGCAATCCCTCTTATTAGTTGAATGTTCAAGTCCGGTGTGATAAGAGATAATAATAGAGAGTAATATCATGGAGGATTGTTGCGCAATGCTGTTGTCCTTTTAAGATTTCACTCCGTATAACCGACGTCTTTCTTCATCTTACTCTCAAGCGTGATGGATAAAAGGTTGGGAGAAGTTCAATTTTTGGCGATTTCTGAAAATAGTTTAGTTTTCAGGTTGACGCAGATGTCGGTTCACACTGCAAAAAGTGTTCAAAAACAAGAAACAAATTAAAGCTGCAAGCAGCGATGGACGGGACCGACTTTTACTGGTGTTTCCTGCCTTTACCCATTCAACATATCTTTACCTGCACATTACCTACCTTCCCTGCATCCTGGGGTCACACTGGTGCTTCTTTCTTTCAGCCATACATGCTGGTGCTTCCTGCCATCACCCAGACAACATATCTTTACCTGCACATTACCTACCTTCTCTGTATCCTGGAGTAAAACTGGTGCCTCCTTCTTTCACCCAGTCAACATATCTTTTACCCGCACAGTACCTACCTTCTCTGCATTGTGTGGTCACGCTGGTGCTTTCTGCGCAGAAGTTTTTTGAAGGCTCGTAAAATCAAAACCGGAGCAGTTAGAAAAACTCTTTGCACAACTTTTAATCAGAAGGGTTCAATCTCTTTCCTGTGCGAGTTTGAAGCCGACACAACAAACGCGCTCAGAGGAGATAATGTTTTGAAAAAAGGTGACAGGTTTTTACAAAACTTTTGTTTTGTAGGGGTAATTGCCAACTTCCTGTTGATTGTTGCTGAAGGATGTCTATTAGTGAAATGTAGGTCTAAGTGAGACCTACATAGATGTTTTTGTTTCATGTCGCTACAACATTCCTACCGGAAGTTACAAGCAGTTTTGTCTGTTTTATTCCCAAGAGCAGTTTTGTCAGTGTTTTATTTCTAGGGGGCGCTAGAGCGCAATTTTGGGTTTTTTTATTGGATCGCAATTTTCGCCAGTCCTGATGTGTGTATCCAGTTTGGTGAGTTTTGAAGCATTTTAAGGGGGTCAAATTACAGCTCAAAGAGGCAAAAATTACATATTTTAGGAAACTTTTGTTTTAAAGGGCTGTTTGCCAACTTCCTGTTGATTTTTGCTGAAGGATGTTATTTTATGAATTATAGATCTAAGTCAGACCTACATAGAGGTGTTTGTTTCATGTCTCTACGACATTCCTAACGGAAGTTACAAGCAGTTTTGTCTGTGTTTTTTCTTAGGGGGCGCTAGAGCGCAATTTTGAGGTTTTTGGGGGGGGGGGGGGGGGGGGTTTGTTAGATTGCAATTGTCACCAGTCCTGATGTGTGTGTCCAGTTTAGTGAGTTTTGAAGCATTTTAAGGAGGTGAAATCACAGCTCAAAGAGGCAAAAATGACATATTTTAGGAAACGTTTGTTTTAAAGGGGTGTTTGCCAACTTCCTGTTGATTTTTGTTGAAGGATGTCAATTTATGAAATGTAGGTCTAAGTGAGACCTACATAGAGGTTTTTGTTTCAAGTAGTTTTATACTTGAGAGTGTTGATGACACAGCTTTGCAACAGTTGATATTCTAGTTTCAAGCATGTTTTACTCAATATAGGTCATCAAATCTCAGCAACAAGCTGTAATATCTTACTGCAGGTGTGTCCAACGTGCGGCCCGGGGGCGATTTGCGGCCCGCAGCTAATTCTGCAAAAATTGCAAAATTGATAGTATTGCAAAAATAAAATAACATTTAAAAAAAGTGGAATGAGGTGAAATCTAATGAGAAAAAATGGCAATGTTGACACAAAGCTGCCATGCAGGCTGTTTTTTTTCTTATTTTGTCTATATTTTCTTTTTTTCCATTGCTCAAACAAAAATAAAAAAAAACAAAAAAAAATTATCACTTTAAAATGTTTTATGTGGAAAAAATATTGCATATGTTGTGTGGTTGCCATTAAAAACATCAACGTTTTGACAAAAGAGCATAAAAACAAACAAAATAATAGTTCAAACTTAAAATCGAAGAATATAGGAAGTTGATCTTGAAATTTAAATGTTAAAAGTAAAAAATAAAAAGAATAAAAATGCTTCACTTTATGAGTGGGGAACCTTTCGGATCTCAAATATATTTAGTAGGATTTAATTTGACTTTTTACTGTGATTACTCAAAAATATTGAATAATTAAAATCAATGGTGTCCTGCATTATTAATCTTTGAGGCTTTGATTGCTAAATAAAGGAACTCTCCTGAAGGAATCAATAAAGTACTATTTATGTATCTAAATACTGCATATTTCAGTTTTACTATAAAAAACAAAGTTGTATTTGACAGAAAAGGCATAAAACCTTATTTGTTTTACTTTATATCAACCTCAATAATAATAATAATTTGACTTATTTTTAACATTTAAGTGACTGAGGCCTTCTATGTTCCCCAGGGGCCCTAAGGATTAAAAAAAATCCATATATTTTGTTATGGTTTGAAAATAAAAAATATCAAAATAGCCCCCGCATGCTTACATTTTTCCGTGAGCGGCCCTCTGTGGAAAAAGTTTGGACACCCCTGTCTTACTGCGATCATTTAGGACCAAAACCTTTCAAACAAATAAAACACTTTAGCTTAAAATCTGCTTAGTGAGAACAATTATCTCATCAGACAGAAAATAAGCAGATATCACCCTTTTTTGAGATATTTCATCTTATTTAGATTTCAGTTTTTGCAGTCTACTGCCGACTCTTCACTGTCAGATGTAAGAATGAAGAAGCAAATGAGCAACATCTATTGCACTAAAATGGAAGTTTAGCAGAGTTAGAGGAACTGCACTGATTTGCAACTTCCTGCACATTGATAGTTACTACATGACCAGCCCAGGTGGTGTAATAAATAGTACACACTACTACTGCCTTTTTGTGCTGATGGCCCAAGCCTGAATGCATGCATGGGAGGGTTGTGTTATATTTAGTTGACAAACTAAGCCTACCTTATTTTTCACACCATAAGGCACACTGTGGTTGAACGGGTCTATTCGGGGATATTTTTATGCAGAAGGAGCACCGGATTATAAGGAACATTAAAGGGGTCATATTATGATTATTTTTCTGCATCTAAAACACTTCCTTGTGGTCTACATCACATTTAATTAAGGTTGTCCTGATACCAATATTTTGCTACCAGTACCAAAATGTATTTTGATACACCATGTGTGTACACACATATATATGTGCGTGTATACACGTATATGTGCGTGTATACATGTATATTTGTGTATACACACATGTGTGTGTATACACATATATGTGTGTGTATACAAATATGTGTGTGTATACACATATATGTGTGTATACACGTATATGTCTGTGTATACACATATACATTTGTGTATACACGTATACATTTGTGTATACACGTATACATTTGTTCATACACGTATATATGTGTCTATACACGTATATATGTGTGTGTATACACGTATATATGTGTGTGTATACACGTATATATGTGTGTATACACGTATATATGTGTGTATACACGTATATGTGTGTATACGCATGTTTTTGTGTGTATACAAGTGTAGATGTGTGTGTATACACGTATATATGTGTGTGTATACACGTATGTGTGTGTATACACATATATGTGTGTGTATACATGTGTATATGTGTATACACATATATATGTGGGTGTATACACGTATATGTGTGTATACACGTGTATATGTGTGTATACACGTGTATATGTGTGTGTATACACGTGTATATGTGTGTGTATACACATATATATGTGTGTGTATACACGTATATATGTGTGTGTATACACGTATATATGTGTGTATACACGTATATATGTGTGTAAACAGGTATATATGTGTGTATATACATATGTGTGTAAACACGTATATATGTGTGTGTATACACATATATATATGTGTATATACATATGTGTGTAAACACGTATATGTGTGTGTATACTAGTATATGTGTGTGTGTATACTAGTATGTGTGTGTGTGTATACTAGTATATGTGTGTGTGTATACTTGTATATATGTGTGTATGCACGTATATATGTGTGTATACACGTATATATATGTGTGTGTACGCGTATATGTGTGTATACATGTATATATGTGTGTATACACGTATATATGTCTGTATACACGTATATATGTCTGTATACACGTATATATGTGTGTATATATGTGTGTATACACGTATATACGTGTGTGTATACACATATGTGTGTGTATACACATATATATGTGGGTGTATACACGTATATGTGTGTATACACGTATATATGTGGGTGTATACACGTATATGTGTGTATACACGTATATGTGTGTATACACGTGTATATGTGTGTTTATACACGTATATATGTGTGTGTATACACGTATATATGTGTGTATACACGTATATATGTGTGTGTAAACACGTATATATGTGTGTGTAAACACGTATATATGTGTGTATACACGTATATATGTGTGTATACACGTATATGTGTGTGTATACACATATATATGTGTGTATATACATATGTGTGTAAACAGGTATATATGTGTGTAAACAGGTATATATGTGTGTAAACACGTATATATGTGTGTGTATACACATATATATGTGTGTATATACATATGTGTGTAAACACGTATATGTGTGTGTATACTAGTATATGTGTGTGTGTATACTTGTATATATGTGTGTATGCACGTATATATGTGTGTATGCACGTATATATATGTGTGTATACGCGTATATGTGTGTTTACATGTATATATGTGTGTATACACGTATATATGTGTGTATACGCGTATATGTGTGTATACATGTATATATGTGTGTATACACGTATATATGTCTGTATACACGTATATATGTGTGTATACACGTATATATGTGTGTATACACGTATATATGTGTGTATACACGTATATACGTGTGTGTATACACGTATATGTGTGTATACATGTTTATATGTGTGTATACACGTATATATGTGGGTGTATACACGTATATGTGTGTATACACGTGTATATGTGTGTTTATACACGTATATATGTGTGTGTATACACGTATATATGTGTGTAAACACGTATATATGTGTGTATACACGTATATATGTGTGTAAACACGTATATATGTGTGTATACACGTATATATGTGTGTATACACGTATATATGTGTGTAAACAGGTATATATGTGTGTAAACACGTATATATGTGTGTGTATACACATATATATGTGTGTATATACATATGTGTGTAAACACGTATGTGTGTGTGTATACTTGTATATATGTGTGTATGCACGTATATATGTGTGTATGCACGTATATATGTGTGTATGCACGTATATATGTGTGTATGCACGTATATATGTGTGTATGCACGTATATATGTGTGTATACACGTATATATATGTGTATATATGTGTGTATGCACGTATATATGTGTGTATACACGTATATATATGTGTGTATACGCGTATATGTGTGTATACATATATATATGTGTGTATACACGTATATATGTGTGTATACACGTATATATGTGTGTATACACGTATATATGTGTGTATACACGTATATATGTGTTAATACCTGTATATATGTGTGTATACACGTATATATGTGTGTATATATGCGTGTATACACGTATATATGTGTTAATACCTGTATATATGTGTGTATACACGTATATATGTCTGTATACACACATATATGTCTGTATACACGTATATATGTGTGTATACACGTATATACGTGTGTGTATACACGTGTGTGTATACACATATATGTGTGTATACATGTTTATATGTGTGTATACACATATATATGTGGGTGTATACACGTATATGTGTGTATACACGTATATGTGTGTATACACGTGTATATGTGTGTATACACGTGTATATGTGTGTATGCACGTGTATATGTGTGTATACACATGTATATGTGTGTATACACATGTATATGTGTGTATACACATGTATATGTGTGTATACACATGTATATGTGTGTATACACGTGTATATGTGTGTATACACGTATATATGTGTGTATACACGTATATATGTGTGTATACACGTATATATGTGTGTATACACGTATATGTGTGTATACACGTATGTATGTGCGTGTATACACGTATATATGTGCGTGTGTACACGTATATGTGTGTGTATACACGTATATATGTGTGTATACGCGTATATGTGTGTATACATGTATATATGTGTGTATACACGTATATATGTGTGTATACACGTATATATGTGTGTATACGCGTATATGTGTGTATACGCGTATATGTGTGTGTATACACGTATATATGTGTGTATACACGTATATATGTGTGTATACACGTATATATGTGTGTATACACGTATATATGTGTGTATACACGTATATATGTGTGTGTATACACGTATATGTGTGTGTATACACGTATATATGTGTGTGTATACACGTATATGTGTGTATACACATATATATGTGTATGTATACAAGTATGTGTGTGTATACACATATATATGTGTGTATACACGTATATGTGTGTGTATACACATATACATGTGTGTATACACGTATATATGTGTATATACGTTTATATGTGTGTGTATATATACATGTGTATATACATATGTATACATATATATATATATATATATGTGTATGTATGTATATATATATATATATATATTTATATATACTGTACATATATAGTAATACAATTACTTCAGTTGGTATACATTTTTATTGTAAAATGTCGTAATTTACATTTTATCATATTATTTCATATACTGCAAAAAAAGAGCCAAAATAAAGACTATATTTTCGGGGGGGAAAATGCTAAAATTTAGTGACGTTAACTCGTTGCACGGACAAATAATTTGACATGATTAAAAAAAGGGTTTTATTCTGAAAACAAGCAATAATCAACTCAGGAATCTTGAAACAAAATGTTGTATGTGGGGGGGAAATAACTAAATATTCTTAATTTTAATATTTCTATAAAAAATTGTCCCTATATGGATACAATTCCGCCACCTCCGCATTTAACGGCCGGTGTGTCTTCCTTCCGACGTGTCCCAGGAGGAGATGACCAGCGCCTTGGCGACCATGCGCGTGGACTACGACCAGGTGAAGATCAAGGACCTGGACACCTCCAGCAACCCGCTCCTCAACAAGAGGCGCAAGAAGGCTGCGGCGGGGGCCAAGAGCAGCGGCCCGGCATGTCAAAGTCAGTGACTCCCTTCAATGCAACACCACCGGCTGCTTTGGACTGTTTAAGTGGAATAATAGACAACATTGAAATATTGACAGGGGACAATTCAGACTTTTTACACAGCCTCATGTTTCTAGGAGGGTTTTTTTAAATGACATTTTTAGACTCCGATAGGTTTGATACAGTATTTGAAGTTTGCACTGACCTGGCGTGGACAGACTGTGAAAGTGGAGATTTTAGAGCCGCTGATTATTGTCAGCATTCAGACCTACTCTGGTGTAACCATCAGAGTATTTTTAATTGAAAATAAACCGGCCAATTAATATAGTGCGTCGTTTGTGAGCTGCGACAGGTGTTTCTCTTCTAGTAAGATCTGGGGTGGGGTTGTCCCTATACCAATATTTTGGTACCGGTACCAAAATGTATTTCGATGCTTGTCTAAATAAAAAGGGACCACAAAAAATGGCATTATTGGCTTTATTTTTTAACAAAAAAAATCTTAGGATACATTAATCATATTTATTATTGCAATTTATGTAACGTCTTTGAGGCATCGTGATGCGGTTTGTTCTTCCTTCATGCAGATCGGGCTCGGACACAGCGTGAAGGTAAGAAATTATGGTTTATTTAGACTAAAAACAGACTAAGAACAGAAACACTGGTACTAGGCACAAAAGGCAAACAAACAGAACTAGCATGGGAGCTAGAAACAAACCAAAAGTGCTTGCATGAGAGCTGGGGAGATAACAGAAAAAGGCATAACAAAACAACTAGCGTGGGAGCTGGGCTTCACGGTGGAAGAGGGGTTAGTGCGTGAATATTTTGGTACCGGTACCAAAATGTGTTTCGATGCTTGTCTAAATAAAAAGGGACCACAAAGAATGGCATTATTGGCTTTACTTTTTAACAAAAAAATCTCAGGGTACATTAAACATCTTTATTATTGCAATTTATGTAACGTCTTTGGGGCATCGTGATGCGGTTTGTTCTTCCTTGATGCAGATCGGGCTCGGACACAGCGTGAAGGTAAGAAATGATGGTTTATTTAAACTAAAAACAGGCTAAGAACAGAAACACTGGTACTAAGCACAAAAGGCAAACAAACAGAACTAGCATGGGAGCTATAAACAAACCAAAAGCGCTTGCATGAGAACTGGGGAAATAACAGAAAAAGGCAAAACAAAACAACTAGCGTGGGAGCTGGGCTTCACGGTGGCAGAGGGGTTAGTGCGTCAATATTTTGGTACCGGTACCAAAATGTATTTCACAGCTTGTCTAAATAAAAAGGGACCACAAAAAATTGGCATTATTGGCTTTATTTTTTAACAAAAAAATCTTAGGGTACATTAAACATCTTTATTATTGCAATTTATGTAACGTCATTGGGGCATCATAATGCGGTTTGTTCTTCCTTGATGCAGATCGGGCTCGGACACAGCGTGAAGGTAAGAAATGATGGTTTATTTAAACTAAAAACAGACTAAGAACAGAAACACTGGTACTAAGCACAAAAGGCAAACAAACAGAACTAGCATGGGAGCTAGAAACAAACCAAAAGCGCTTGCATGAGAGCTGGGGAAATAACAGAAAAAGGCAAAACAAAACAACTAGCGTGGGAGCTGGGCTTCACGGTGGCAGAGGGGTTAGTGCGTCAATATTTTGGTACCGGTACCAAAATGTATTTCAATGCTTGTCTAAATAAAAAGGGACCACAAAAAATTGGCATTATTGGCTTTATTTTTTAACAAAAAAATCTTAGGGTACATTAAACATCTTTATTAATGCAATTTATGTAACGTCTTTGGGGCATCGTAATGCGGTTTGTTCTTCCTTGATGCAGATCGGGCTCGGACACAGCGTGAAGGTAAGAAATGATGGTTTATTTAAACTAAAAACAGACTAAGAACAGAAACACTGGTACTAGGCACAAAAGGCAAACAAACAGAACCGGCATGGGAGCTAGAAACAAACCAAAAGTGCTTGCATGAGAGCTGGGGAAATAACAGAAAAAGGCAAAACAAAAATACTAGCGTGGGAGTTGGGCTTCACGGTGGCAGAGGGGTTAGTGCGTCAATATTTTGGTACCGGTACCAAAATGTATTTCGATGCTTGTCTAAATAAAAAGGGACCACAAAAAAATGGCATTATTGGCTTTATTTTTCAACAAAAAAAATCTTAGGGTACATTAAACATCTTTATTATTGCAATTTATGTAACGTCTTTGAGGCATCGTGATGCGGTTTGTTCTTCCTTGATGCAGATCGGGCTCGGACACAGCAAGAAGGTAAGAAATTATGGTTTATTTAAACTATCAACAGACTAAGAACAGAAACACTGGTACTAGGCACAAAAGGCAAACAAACAGAACTAGCATGGGAGCTAGAAACAAACCAAAAGCGCTAGCATGAGAGCTGGGGAAATAACAGAAAAAGGCAAAACAAAACAACTAGCGTGGGAGTTGGGTTTCACGGTGGCAGAGGGGTTAGTGCGTCAATATTTTGGTACCGGTACCAAAATGTATTTCGATGCTTGTCTAAATAAAAAGGGACCACAAAAAAATGGCAATATTGGCTTTATTTTTTAACAAAAAAAATCTTAGGGTACATTAAACATCTTTATTAATGCAATTTATGTAACGTCTTTGAGGCATCGTGATGCGGTTTGTTCTTCCTTGATGCAGATCGGGCTCGGTCACAGCGTGAAGGTAAGAAATTATGGTTTATTTCAACTAAAAACAGACTAAGAACAGAAACACTGGTACTAGGCACAAAAGGCAAACAAACAGAACTAGCATGGGAGCTAGAAAGAAACCAAAAGCGCTTGCATGAGAGCTAGGGAAATAACAGAAAAAGGCAAAACAAAACTACTAGCATGGGAGTTGGGCTTCACGGTGGCAGAGGGGTTAGTGCGTCAATATTTTGGTACCGGTACCAAAATGTATTTCGATGCTTGTCTAAATAAAAGGGACCACAAAAAAATGGCATTATTGGCTTTATTTTTCAACAAAAAAAATCTTAGGGTACATTAAACATCTTTATTATTGCAATTTATGTAACGTCTTTGAGGCATCGTGATGCGGTTTGTTCTTCCTTGATGCAGATCGGGCTCGGACACAGCAAGAAGGTAAGAAATTATGGTTTATTCAAACTAAAAACAGACTAAGAACAGAAACACTGGTACTAGGCACAAAAGGCAAACAAACAGAACTAGCATGGGAGCTAGAAAGAAACCAAAAGCGCTTGCATGAGAGCTAGGGAAATAACAGAAAAGGGCAAAACAAAACAACTAGTGTGGGAACTGGGCTTCACAATGGCAGAGGGGTTAGTGCGTCTGCCTCACAATACGAAGGTCATGAGTAGTCCTGGGTTCAATCCCGGTCTCAGGATCTTTCTGTGTGGAGTTTGCATGTTCTCCCCGTGACTGCGTGGGTTCCCTCCCACTTCCAATAATAATAATAATAATGGATTACATTTATTTTCTATTGTAAGATACTCAAAGCGCTCACATTGAAGTGGGAACCCATCATTCATTCACACCTGGTGGTGGTAAGCTACTTCTGTAGCCACAGCTGCCCTGGGGTAGACTGACGGAAGCGTGGCTGCCAGTCTGTGCCTACGGCCCCTCCGACCACCACCTATCATTTATTCATCATCATTAGTGAAGCACGTTTAGCTATTCCTCGTCCTGCAGTGATAATGATACTTGTAAGAAACATACTTTATTTGTCGCCATGGAGGCGAGGATTAGTGATTTAGAAGTAGCTAAAACACTGTTAGCTGCTAGCTAACTAGCCACGTTTTAAAGCACCTCTTCCTGAGGGCGTTTCAGTGTCATAACTTTACCTTTACTATCAGTTTTAAAGCCACAATGCGTCCGATCTCCCTTTTCTGTCTACACACAGTGTCTGCTTTTAAGTACTCTGTGATTGTGTGCTGCCGAACATGCTCCTCTGCTCATACTTGCCAACATTGAGACCTCGGAATTCGGGACATGAGGTGGGGCGTGGGGTTGGGGGTGCGGCGTTTGGTGATCTATTGTGGCGTCCCGGAAGAGTTAGTGCTGCAAGGGGTTCTGGGTATTTGTTCTGTTGTGTTTTTTACATTGTGACACCGGTGAGCTAGTGTATCGTCTTACGGTGTGTAGTGAAGCACGTTTAGCTATTCCTCGTCCTGCAGTGATAATGGTACTTGTAAGAAACTTACTTTATTTGTCGCCATGGAGGCGAGGATTAGTGATTTAGAAGTAGCTAAAACACTGCCGATGTATGTTAGCTGCTAGCTAGCTAGCCATGTCTTAAAGCACCTCTTCCTGAGGGCGTTTCAGTGTTATAACTTCACCTTTATTGTCAGTTTTTAAGCCATAATGCGTCCGTTCTCCCTTTTCTATCTACACACTATGTCTGCTTGTAAGTACTCTGTGATAGTGTGCTGCCGAACATGCTCCTCTGCTCGTACAACCAGCAATGTCACTTTGGATCCGTTGGGAACCGGTACTTTTCAAACAAAGTATAGTACCGTTTTTGATTCATTAGTACCGCGATACTATACTAGTACTGGTATCCCGTACAACCCTTGTCTATTGCAAGATGTGCACTACCTTCACTGCTGTACCCGGAAGGACAAAAAGTAGTTCAACTGGTATCGCACGGTTTTAAATTCACGTCGCACATAATTGTATGTTTGCCAAAAACATACAAACCTCCCTCTTAGTTTTGGTGTTAAACGGATATGCAGACTTCGATCATTTTAACGGCCGACCATGTGTGCAAACAGCTGTGTAAACTTTATCCATGGCGGCAAAACGGTGCCAAAATTATTTAAATGCCCGTGAGAAGAATTTGCCAAGTATGAGCAGCAAAAAATTAAAAGCCATATTACATACAGATAGTGTGTCATGAGATATACATTGAATTAAAGGCCTACTGAAATGAGATTTTCTTATTTAAACGGGGATAGCAGCTCCATTCTATGTGTCATACTTGATTATTTCGAGATATTTCCATATTTTTGCTGAAAGGATTTAGCAGATAAGGGATTTTCCAGAATTATCCTCGTAAATGTGTCTAATAACATCTGAATCGCTCCCACTGTATAGTCTTTTTTTTTCCTTCTAGTCCTTCACTCTCACTTTCCTCATCCACAAATCTTTATCCTCGCTCAAATTAATGGGGAAATCGTCGCTTTCTCGGTCCGAATCGCTCTCGCTGCTGGTGGCCATGATTGTAAACAATGTGAGGATGTGAGGTGCATCGACGATAAAGTTTGCAACTTTTGGTCGTTAATAAAAAAGCCTTGCCTGTACCGGAAGTAGCAGACGATGTGCGCGTGACGTCACGGGTTGTGGAGCTCCTCACATCTGAACATTGTTTACAATCATGGCCACCAGCAGCGAGAGCGATTCGGACCGAGAAAGTGAACGATTTCCCCATTAATTTGAGCGAGGATAAAGATTTGTGGATGAGGAAAGTGAGAGTGAAGGACTAGAAGAAAAAAAAGACTATACAGTGGGAGCGATTCAGATGTTATTAGACACATTTACGAGGATAATTCTGGAAAATCCCTTATCTGCTTATTGTGTTACTAGTGTTTTAGTGGGATTATATGGTTGTACCTGTAGCGCACCTTTCTTCAGCACCAGTCGACGAGTGGTGGCGATGCCCATCTCTGCCCTTCGCAAGGGACCCTCTTCGAAACACGATCTTTCGAAATGATCGCTGCATAATACACAGTACTTTGTGTGTGTGGTCCAGTCCAACCGTGTTCGCTTGACCGCTCTGTTCCTCAGTAAAGTTTCACCGTCATCCTTCGGGAATGTAAACAATGAAACACCGGCTTTGTTTGTGTCGCTAAAGGCGGCCGCAATACACCGCTTCACACCTACAGCTTTCTTCTTTGATGTCTCCATTATTCATTGAACAAATTGCAAAATATTCAGCACAGAAGTCCAGAATACTGTGGGATTATGCGATGAAAAGAGACGACTTATGGCTGGGAACGGTGCTGGAACAAAATGTCCTCTACAATGCGTGACATCACGCGCACACGTCATCA
>NC_084626.1:40651594-40664094 GCF_033978795.1 Nerophis ophidion
ATTTCCCGCGAAGTATTCCGTTGAAAACGTCGCGGTAAGATGACGCATGTGCGTTTTGATTGATACTTTTATTAGTAGATTGCACAGTACAGTACATATTCCGTACAATTGACCACTAAATGGTAACACCCGAATAAGTTTTTCAACTTGTTTAAGTCGGGGTCCACGTTAATCAATTCATGGTGACGTCACCGGTTGTAGCGGACATTATTTTCCAGTCCAATCCAATGTATAAGTAGTCTGCTTTAATCGCATAATTACACAGTAATCTTTTGCAATTTGTTATATTAATAATGGAGACGTCAAAGAAGAAAGATGTAGGTGGGAATCGGTGTATTGCGGCCGCCTTTAGCAACACAAACACAGCCGGTGTTTCCTTGTTTACATTCCCGAAGGTGAAGCTTTACTATGGAACAGAGCGGTCACGCGAACATGGTTCTCTACCACATGTCAACCGGCAGGTTTTGGTGAGAAAATTGTGGTGATAAGTCTGCTCTTACCGTAGACATGAGCAAAGCTTGCTTTGTTCCTCCTGCAGCTGTCAAAGAGGAGGCGGCGACTCTCTTGCCTCCTCCGACCGGCCGGCCCCGAACGTGGGATGCTTCCACCGTCGAGGAGGGGGGGAAAAAAGCTCAGCCCGGCCCCAATGGCTGCCTTCGCTTCGCCTCGTCGAGAAAGGTGGCTTCCCTCAGAAACACTGGCGGTCACCAAACCCCTCCGACTTTCAGGTACGATCATATAATCTCACTAAAACACTAGTAACACAATAAGCAGATAAGGGATTTTCCAGAATTATCCTAGTAAATGTGCCTAATAACATCTGAATCGCTCCCACTGCCCTTTTTTTTTTCTAGTCCTTCACTCTCACTTTCCTCATCCACGAATCTCTCATCCTTGCTCAAATTAATGGGGAAATCATCGCTTTCTTGTTCCGAATCGCCCTCGCTGCTAGTGGCCATGATTGTAAACAATGTGAGGATGTGAGGAGCTCCACAACCCGTGACGTCACGCGCACATCGTCTGCTACTTCCGGTACAGGCAAGGCTTTTTTTAGCGACCAAAAGTTGCGAACTTTATCGTGGATGTTCTCTACTAAAACCTTTCAGCAAAAATATGGCAATATCGCGAAATGATCAAGTATGACACATAGAATGGACCTGCTATCCCCGTTCAAATAAAAAAATCTAATTTCAGTAGGCCTTTAAGTTGTTTAACAGTCCGGGGTCTCCATTGTGGTGTTTTAGGCTTCATAATGCGCCACACATGTTCAATGGGAGACAGGTCTGGACTACAGGCAGGCTAGTCTAGTACCCACACTCTTTTACTATGAAGCCAAGCTGTTGTAACACATGGCTTTATTGATAATACATCTCAATTTGTACTCGGGGTTTCTTAAAGTATTTCTGATTCTGATCGGCATCGTTTTGCGGGAATAAGCAGGGTGTGTCCATGAAAAACACGTTGCTTGAATGTCACAAACGTTGCTCCAAAACCTGTATGTACCTTTCAGCGTTAAAGGCCTACTGAAACCCACTACTACCGACCACGCAGTCTGATAGTTTATATATCAATGATGAAATATTAACATTGCAACACATGCCAATACGGCCTTTTTAGTTTACTAAATTGCAATTTCAAATTTCCCGCGGAGTATCGTGTTGAAAACGTTGCGGTATGATGACGCTTGCGTTTGGCGTCACCGGTTGTAGCGGACATTTTTTTCCAGCCCGATCCCAGCTATAAGTAGTCTGCTTTAATCACATAATTACACAGTATTCTGGACATCTGTGTTGCTGAATCTTTTGCAATTTGTTCAATTAATAATAGAGACGTCAAAGAAGAAAGATGTAGGTGGGAAGCGGTGTATTGCGGCCGCCTTTAGCCACACAAACACAGCCGGTGTTTCGTTGTTTACATTCCCGAAGGTGAAGCTTTACTATGGAACAGAGCGGTCAAGCGAACATGGTTCTCTACCACATGTCAACCGGCAGGTTTTGGTGAGAAAATTGTGGTAATAAGTCGGCTCTTACCGTAGACATGAGCAAAGCTTGCTTTGTTCCTCCTGCAGCTGTCAAAGAGGAGGCTGCGACTCTCTTGCCTTCTCCGAACGTGGGATGCTTCCACCGTCGAGGAGGGGGGAAAAAGCTCAGCCCGGCCCCAACGGCAACCTTTGCTTCGCCTTGTCGAGAAACGTGGGTTCCCTCAGAGACACTGGCGGTCGCTACACCCCCCCGAATTTCAGGTACGACCATACAATCTCACTAAAACACTAACACAATAAGCAGATAAGGGATTTCCCAGAATTATCCTAGTAAATGTGAAGTGAAGTGAATTGAATTAAATTTATATAGCGCTTTTCTCTAGTGACTCAAAGCACTTTACATAGTGAAACCCAATATCTAAGTTCCATTTAAACCAGTGTGGGTGGCACTGGGAGCAGGTGGGTAAAGTGTCTTGCCCAAGGACACAATGGCAGTGACTAGGATGGCGAAAGCGGGAATCGAACCTGGAACCCTCAAGTTGCTGGCACGGCCACTCTACCAAACCAAATGTGTCTAATAACATTTGAATCACTCCCACTGCCCTCTTTTTTTTTCTAGTCCTTCACTCTCACTATCCTCATCCACGAATCTTTCATCCTTGCTCAAATTAATGGAGAAATCGTCGCTTTCTTGTTCCGAATCGCCCTCGCTGCTAGTGGCCATGATTGTAAACAATGTGAGGCGCTCCACAACCCGTGACATCACGCACACATCGTCTGCTACTTCCGGTACAGGCAAGGCTTTTTTTATCAGCGACCAAAAGTTGCGAACTTTATCGTGGATGTTCTCTACTAAATCCTTTCAGCAAAAATATGGCAATATCGCGAAATGATCAAGTATGACAAATAGAATGGACCTGCTATCCCCGTTTAAATAAGAAAACCTCATTTCAGTAGGCCCTTAAAGGTGCCTTCACAGATGTGTAAGTGGGGGCACTAATACACCCCCATACCATCACACATGCTGCCTTTTACACTTTTCAAAGCGGCCTGATGGCATCAGTGGAGAACGCAGACACGAGCGGTCTGCCTGCTGTGAGAATAAGTCTGTCTAATCGTTTAGTTCTCCAAATACCCACTCACGCGCTATTAAAATTGCCATTGTGTGGCCTTTCAGCAGCACCGAGCATCGGCGCGAACGGACATTGTCTTTGCCTTCTGCTTTCAGAATGATTATTGTATGCGCATACAATATGTTGACATTAAGTATTGTGAGGGGAAAGGAGCATGTTATTATGGAACAGGAAAGGACCTCAGAGGAAAAGCTGTGACCTCACTTTGACCCGTACGGGCTCTTGCATGTCGGCTGTGAATGGTGCTGTACTCGAGTACGACTATTGGGACAATGTTCTGGAAACCCCCTATGTAGTTGTAGAAAAGCCCCTCCAACGTTGACCTTTTTGGGACAAGTTTATTTTCCGTCAAAAGATGCAATACAACAAAACCATGTGTTTAAGGCAGGGGTGTCCAAAGTGCGGCCCGCAGCTAATTGTTTAGTGGGGCGCCACACATTCTGGAAATGCTATTGCAAAAATAGAAAATAAAACACTAAAAAAAGTAGAATGAGGTGAAATCTAACAGGGAAAAGTTGCATTGTTGACACAAAGCTGCCATGCAAGCTGTTTGTTTTTCTTTTGTCTTTTTTTATTTTGCTCTTATTGGCAATGCTAAAAATATATTGAATTATTGACCTATTCAAGTCTCTAATTACTTCAAATATTTCACTTTATAATGTTTTATGTGGAAAATATTATGTGCATATATTGTGTGGTTGCCATATAAAAACAGTGTTTTCTTTGACTAAAGAGCATAAAACCAACAAAATAATAGTTCAAACGTAAAATCGACAGATATAACTTAAGTGTTAGAAGTAAAACAAATAATAATAAAAATGTATGACTTTATGAGTGGGGGACCTTTTGGATCCCAAAGATATTTAGTGGGATTGTATTTATTTTTTCACTGTGATTACTCAGAAATAATGATACATTTAAATCAATGGTATCCTGCATTATTGATCTTTTTAGGGCTCCAATTACTTCAGATCAAACATTGCTTTCTGAATGTTTTGGGCAATGGGGGAAATACTGCATATTTCAGTTTTACTATAAAAAAACAAAGTTGTCTTTGACTTAAAAGGTTTTTTTTGTTTTTTTACTTTATATCAACCTGAAGTTGATATTTACTGTAAGCGTTACATAAAAAATGAAAATAATAATATGACTTATTTTTAACATGTTAATGACAGAGACCCTCTATAGTCCCTGGGAGTACTAAAGGTAAAAAAAAATGAATTTATATATTTTGTTATGGTTTGAAAACGAAAAATATCAAAACGCCCCCGCATGGTTTAATTATTCCTGTGGCCCTCCATGGAAAAAGTTTGGACACCCCTGGTTTAAGGCAAGGACGACCTCTAGTGGTCAACCAAAATTATTACGTCCTTTGTACAAAAAAAAAACGGTTTAATTCCAAGGTTGTTACTCCAAATGTTTTTTTATTTAAACAAGCCAGCTTTCTATTTCTTTTCTCACCCAACTTAATCTCAGTGAAAACCCCAAAGTATAGAAAAGATGACAAACTTATAATGGTTCCAGACATAAAAAAACTAAATCAGAGCTTTAAGATTGTTCATGTCTGGGGCAAGTAGAAAAATAGTAAGTGCAAAAAGGGAGAAAATTAGTAATAAAGCCACTTTAGAAAATGTAGAATTGGTGTGAGAAAAGAAAACACTTTCAATTTACTTTAATCATTTTTCAGACTCGTGAAAACTTAGACCCGTAAAAAAAAAAAAGGGCCGGGATATAAATGTGAAAATGTGACCGAGCTAACGAAGCCAAGAAGAGTGATCCAGTTTATCACAAGGCACGAGTGTTTGGATAAACTCATTGTGACCCCGAGATGACAATTACTGGCTATACATGATGTGTTAAAAAAAAAAAAAAAAACACGTGTCACATTTATTTGGGTGGTCATACATACACATGATGATGTTGGTGCGTGGTTTAAAGAGCGTCCAGCAGACTGTCGATACGACCGATGAGCTCCAGTCTCTTGCTGGCCAGGTTCTTGTCACCCTCGATGTAGGCCTCCTTCTTCACCTTGCCGGCCACCAGTCGCTCCGCCTCCTGGCTGGCTCGGCACACCAGGTCTTTCACCTGCCCGTCCAGCTTCTGCACCTCCCCGACCTGAAGTCACAAGACGGGGTCAATAAAAAGCATTCAAAGTAGAGATGTCCGATAATATCAGACTGCCGATAAATGCTTTAGAACAGGGGTCACCAACCTTTTTGAAACCAAGAGTTACTTCTTGGGTACTGATTAATGCGAAGGGCTACCTGTTTGATACACACTTAAATGAATTTGCTTAAAACAATTTGCTCAATTTACCTTTAACTCTATGTTATTATTAATAATTAATGATATTTAACTTTGTGGAAACACTGATCATCTTAATGATTTCTCACAATAAATATTTAGAAACAGATAAATATTTTTAAAAAATTGATATTTCTGTCTGTCATTCCGTCGTACATTTTTTTTTCCTTCTGTGGAAGGTTTTTTGTAGAGAATAAATGATGAAAAAAACACTTCATTTAACGGTTTAAAAGAGGAGAAAACAAAAAGAATGAAAATTAAATTTTGAAACATAGTTTATCTTTAATTTCGACTCTTTCAAACTCAAAATTCAACCAAAAAAAAAGAAAGAAAAACTAGCTAATTTGAATCTTTTTGAAAAAAATTAAATAAAGAATATATGGAACATCATTAGTATTTTTTCTTGATTAAGATTAATTTTAGAATTTTGATGACATGTTTTAAATAGGTTAAAATCCAATCTGCATTTTGTTAGAATATATAACAAATTGGACCAAGCTATATTTCTAACAAAGACAAATCATTATTTCTTCTAGATTTTCCAGAACAAAATTTTTTAAAGAAATTCAAAAGACTCTGAAATAAGATTTAAATTTGATTCTACAGATTTTATAGATTTGCCAGAATAATTTTTTTGAATTTTAATCATAATAAGTTTGAAGAAATATTTCACAAATACTCTTCGTCGAAAAAACAGAAGAATTAAATTAAAATGTATTTATTATTCTTTACAAAAAAAAAATACTTAAAAATTGATTTAATGATTAGAGGAAGGAATTTAAAAGATAAAAAGGTATATGTGTTTAAAAATCCTAAAATCATTTTTAAGGTTGTATTTTTTCTCTAAAATTGTCTTTCTGAAAGTTATAAGAAGCAAAGTAAAAAAAATAATGAATTTATTTAAACAAGTGAAGACCCAGTCTTTAAAATATTTTCTTGGATTTTTAAATTCTATTTGGGTTTTGTCTCTCTTAGAATCAACAATGTCGGGCAAAGCGAGACCAGCATGCTAGTAAATAAATGAAATTTAAAAAATAGAGGCTGCTCACTATTTGAGCTAATTTTAGAACATGCCAGCGGGCTACTCATCTGGTCCTTACGGGCTACCTGCTTTAGAATGTAATATCGGAAATTATGGGTATCGGTTTCAAAAAGTAAAATTTATGACTTTTTAAAAACACAGCTGTACGGAGTGGTACACAGACGTAGGGAGAAGCGCCAATAAACCTTAAAAGGCACTGTATTTGCGTTCCGTGCTACTCACATAATACAATAATGAATGCGATACATACTTGGTCAACAGCCATACAGGTCACACTGAGGGTGGCCATATAAACAACTCTAACACTGTTACAAATATGCGCCACACTGTGAACCCACACCAAACAAGAATGACATACACATTTCGGGAGAACATCCGCACCGTAACACAACATAAACACAACACAAAAAATACCCAGAACACCTTGCAGAAATAACTCTTCCGGGACGCTACAATATACACCCCCCGCTACCCTCTACCCTCCCACCTCAACCTGCTCATGCTTTCTCAGGGAGAGCATGTCCCAAATTCCAAGCTGCTGTTTTGAGGCATGCTAAAAAAAAATAATGCACTTTGAGACTTCAATAATAAATATGGCAGTGTCATGTTGGCATTTTTTTTCCAGAACTTGAGTTGATTTATTTTGGAAAACCTTGTTACATTGTTTAATGCATCCAGCGAGGCATCACAACAAAATTAGACATGATAATGTGTTAATTCCACGACTGTATATATCGGTATCGGTTGATATCAGAATCTGTAATTAAGAGTTGGACAATATTAGATATCGGCAAAAAAGCCATTATCGGACATCTCTAATTAAGAGTCATTAAATGGATTTTGTGAAAATGAAGGCCTTAAATTGCATTTAAAGCATTTAAAAAGTGATATCCGGAGGCATTTTTAAAAAATCATGCAATTGGAAACATAAAACAAAATAAAAAAACAACCTGACTCAGTTTTTACAATTGCAGAGAAAAAAACTGCAATTCAAGATGTTCAATATTTAAGTACAATTTGTGCTAACAATTATTGATTCCATTTCAATTTTTTTTTGTTTATCTATTTAGTAGGGGTGTCAAAAAATACAAATTTTAACTTGATTGTGATTCTTACTTGTAACGATTCTTAAAATTGATTAAAAATGTATTTATAAAATAAGTATATTTTATTTTCACCTAGGCAATTCATATTGTAGATGTAGATGTTCAGATATGCTTACTTTGCAATAGAGTGTGAGAGTCTTCTCCTTCCATATTTGTATTTGACTTTATTAAATATTTGGGCAGAATTTTTTTTTTCAGACAAAACCAGTTTTCGGGGTCACGGTTTTAAGTAAAATACATATATCAGAGCTGTTTATCTTTTTTATGAAGGAATGTAGTTAATTATAGAACTGGTACCCAATATTGATTTTGAATCTACAATCAACTCTGAATCAAATGGAGTGCTATTATTTAGGGTAATTAAGTTATTCGCCTTCCGATTACAATAGTACCAAATACCACAGTATTTGGTACTATGTTCATTGCGTTTGAAAAGGTAACTTGCATTGTTATTTGTTGTTTTGTTATGATTACATTAGTGCTTGATTTGGCCACAGTTATTGTGAACTTTTCAACATTTTTCTTGTCAAATTCTTCCAATTTTGTCTTTAGAGACAATTCTATGCTTTTGACCAGATATTAGAGATGTCCGATAATGGCTTTTTTGCCAATATCCAATATTGTCCAACTCTTAATTACCACATCCGATATCAGCCAATATGCAGTTGTGGAATGAAGACATTATTATGCTTAATTTTGTTGAGATGCCTCGCTGGATGCATTAAACAATGTAACAAGCTTTTCCAAAATAAATCAACTGAAGTTAAGGAAAAATATTTATATTTGTTATTGAAGTTACAAAGTGCATTCTTTTTTTTTAAAAAGGCC
Source organism: Nerophis ophidion (assembly GCF_033978795.1). Classification (NCBI taxonomy): domain Eukaryota; kingdom Metazoa; phylum Chordata; class Actinopteri; order Syngnathiformes; family Syngnathidae; genus Nerophis; species Nerophis ophidion. Next base: position 40,659,989 of record NC_084626.1, read on the forward strand.
TCAAAACAGCAGCTTGGAATTTGGGACAGGCTCTCCCTGAGAGAGCATGAGGAGGTGTAGTGTCATGAAAATAAAGAAAACACATTGAATGAGGAGAACGTGTGTACAACTGTTTGGTCTGTACTGTATGTAATTGCTCCAAGACTATTATAAATTACAATAACACTACTTTCAGCTACACACGATTGCAAAAGCCACAAAACAATTTAAAGCTCTAATAGGACTTTAAGCCACAACGGACGCAACAGCAGAGCAAGTTTTTTGGACGGACCGACGACTCAGACGGAAGGTTGAAAACTAATTAATACACAGTACAGGCCAAAAGTTTGGACACACCTTTGCCTCATTCCATGTGTTTTCTTTATTTTCATGACTATGTACATTGTAGATTGTCACTGAAGGCATCAAAACTATGAATGAACACGTGGAGTTATGTACTGAACAGAAAAAAGTGAAATAACTGAAAACATGTTTTATTCTAGTTTCTTCAAAATAGCCACCCTTTGATTACTTTTTTGGAAACTCTTGGCATTTGCTCGATGAGTTTCAAGATCTATAGTCACGTGAAAAGGTTTTCACTTCACAGGTGTGCTTTAAGCTCATGAAGAGAATGCCTAGACTGTGCAAAGCAGTAATCAGAGCAAAGGATGGCTATTTTGAAGAAACTAGGATATAAAACATGCTTTCAGTTATTTCACCTTTTCTTCTTAAAGGGGAACATTATCACAATTTCAAAAGGGTTAAAAACAATAAAAATCAGTTCCCAGTGGCTTGTTATATTTTTTGAAATTTTTTTCAAAATTTTACCGGTCCCGTAATATCCCTAAACAAAGCTTTAAAGTGCCTTAATTTCGCTATCTTCGAAACCACTATCCATTTCCCTGTGAGGTCATACAGGGCTGCCAATACAAACAACACGGCGGTTACCACAGCATGATATAGCGACATTATCTCGGATTCAGACTCGGATTTCAGCGGCTTAAGCGATTCAACAGATTACGCATGTATTGAAACAGATGGTCGGAGTATGGAGGCAGATAGCGAAAACGAAATTGAAGAAGAAATTGAAGCTATTGAGCGAATAGCTATTGACGCTATTCGGCCATAGCATGGGTGTACCCTATGAAGTAGCCCATAGCATGGCTGCCTTATTAGCATCGCCGGTAAAATGTGCGGACCAAACGATCAGGACGTTCGCATCTTGTGACACTGGAGCAAATTAAATCCGTCGATTGGTAAGTGTTTGTTTCGCATTAAATGTGGGTATCTAGTTTCAAATGCACATACAGCTAGCGTAAATAGCATGTTAGCATCAATTAGCGTAGCATGTTAGCATCGATTGGCAGACATGCCGTGACCAAATATGTCTGATTAGCACATAAGTCAACAACATCAACAAAACTCACGTTTGTGATTTCATTGACTTAATGTGAAGACACTCTGGTACATTCAATGGGGGTCTGGCAGCAGATTTCTTGCCAGTGGTGCAACTTGAATCCCTCCCTGTTAGTGTTGTTACACCCTCCGACAACACACCGACGAGGCATGATGTCTCCAAGGTTCCAAAAAATAGTCGAAAAAACGGAAAATAACAGAGCTGAGACCCGGTGTTTGTAATGTGAAAATGAATATGGCGGGTGTGTTACCTAATGACGGGTGTGTTACCTCGGTGACGTCAGAACAACTAAAAGACCGATAAACAGAAAGGCGTTTAATTTGCCAAAATTCACCCATTTAGAGTTCGGAAATCGGTTGAAAAAATACATGGTCTTTTTTCTGCAACATCAAGGTATATATTGACGCTTACATAGGTCGGGTGATAATGTTCCCCTTTAAGTACATAACTCCACATGTGTTCATTCATAGTGTTGATGCCTTCAGTGACAATCTACAATGTAAATAGTCATGAAAATAAAGAAAACACACTAAATGAGGAGAAGGTGTCCAAACTTTTGGCCTGTACTCTATGTAATCGCTCCAAGACAATATCATAAATTACAAAAAGACTACTTTCAGCTACAGCAAGATTGTAAAAGCCTCAACACAACTTTAGGCCACAAAGGACGTGACAGCGGAGAGAGTTTTGAGGACGGACCGACTTCCTGACACGGAAGGTTGAAAACTGTAATGAACATATATATTCTCCATATTCGTCCTATTACGGTTTGCTCGCCACCTTACTTGCTCCTAGCTTTTTGGCTTGTTAAAATAGGGGAAATAACCTAAACAACATTTTCTCTACATCATATTTTTATTGATAATTTATTTAAAAAAAGTGCTTAAGTGATATTTTGACACAAAAATGAATGTTTAAGAATGCGTTTTTTTCGCAGAAATGTCACATGACTGAACACTGACCTTATCTGCCAAGTCGGAGCCTTCGGTCTTAAGGCGAGCCTGCAGTGAGCTGATCTCGTTGGTGAGAGCGCGGTGGTCTGCCTCCAGGGTCTTCCGGCCGCTGTTGAGCGCTCCCATGTCGCGGGATTGTTTGTAGCGGTTGACCACTTCGTCCATGTGTCGGTACAGACCCAGTCGCTTGTTGACCAGGGTGAGCGCCTGCTCCGTGATGGACGCCACCTTCATTCGCACCTCAGCTGCAGGGTCCTGGGGGGAGGACAAAAGTCAAGTAAGGATGCAACAATGATTACCTGGCACAGCTTGTCTTTTAAGAGATCCCAGGAACATTTCAGTTTTTCTTCCAGTCATCAAATACATTTGTTTGTATTTTTTTTAAAAAGGCACACATGCTAAAGTGTTAAGACGTGATTCCTCCTGCACAACAAGTGGAAGGTTCCGCCTCCCCAACATTGTTACGCCCTGCTTTCTTGCCTTCAGGCGCATGACTGAGGAGTTTGTCCACAAAGATACGTTTGGCTTGATCTAAAAGTTTGAATTTTGAGGGGTTTGAAAATCCAGCTTTCACGGTATTTAAATTTGGACTCCTGGCTTTTAATGTGTTCATTTCATATACGTCCAAAATATGGTGATAAAGTTAAAGTTTCAGTACCAATGATTGTCACACACACACTAGTTGTGGTGAAATTTGTCCTCTGCATTTGACCCATCCCCTTGATCACTGCCTGGGAGGTGAGGGGAGCAGTGGGCAGCAGCGGTGGCCACGCCCAGGAATCATTTTTGGTGATTTAACCCCCAATTCCAACACTGAGTGCCAAGCAAGGATGTAATAGGTCCCATTTTTATAGTCTTTGGTATGACTCGGCCGGGGTTTGACTCACAACCTACCGATCTCAGGGCTGACACTCTAACCACTACGCTACTGAGTAGGTGTAAGCTTTCTCATTTTAAGAAGAGAGCAAATGTTTTTGTTCACCATCTTTTTAGCCTTGCTGCTACAGAAATAAGTGTCACAAATGATACTTGATGATGGTGTGGATGTCAAAAATTTAATTCTAAGGAGAAAAATGTATGCATATTTATTAGTTGTAATTATGCAAACTGTTTTTGTTATTTTTATTCCCTAATCTAAATAGGAACACACAATTGCTGGATTATATCACTTTTGTATAGTTGGTATTTTTTGTTGTATTTAAATGCTTTTTAGAGTGTTTGTTGATCTTTTCTTCTTGTAATTGAGCTAGTAGGAGCAAAACAATTTCCCTGGGGCACCAATAAAGTTGTGTATGCCTAAATTACAGCAATTTTATGAAAGGTTATTGTGAAGAGGCGGAGCGGACGGTCCGACAGAGCGGCAGGGCACGCTGATGGCGGCGAGGAGGCGCAGATGGTGAGCGAGCTGCAAGGCGGGGCGTGCCGGCAGCGACGCCACAAGCGAGATCAGGTACGTGGATCGCACACGTGGATACAATTAGTGAATCCTCTCGCACTGTTAAAAGGGGCGGCAGCTGTGAACACAAGGGTCAGAGGCGGAGAGACTGGAAGAAGCAGGAGTGCAGCTGACGCAGAGCGAGAGAGGAGGAGAGCCGAAGACAGACGACGAGCGAGCAGAAAAGCGACCTGGATTGAGGTGTTTATTGAAAAATAAACAAAGTCAAACTGCTCAAAGTCATGTCCTTCCTTGGTGGTCCTGGGAACCCGCCAGACGACGGCTTAAGTCCGTCCCAGTTATATTTTATTAATTTGACATT